>NC_048894.1:29548616-29679935 GCF_011077185.1 Oxyura jamaicensis
TTTTTTTTTTTTTTTTTTTTTTTTTTTTTTTTTTTTTTCCCCACAGTGTCAGCATTTATCTCTGACGGCTTGTATTTCTGCCCATTTATATTGTTTTTCCATTTTTCTTTTAAAAAAATCAGGAATATCATGAACCAGATTAGAATCTATTTTCTTCATGCATTTGCCTCTTATGGTAAATAGTTTCCATATTTCTCAGTAACAGCTGCTTAGTGCTTCAAGGCAAGATTCAATTTCTATGGCAAATACCACAGCTTCCTGGAATGTTTTGGGCTTTTTTTTTTTTTTTTTTTTTTTTTTTCTCTCCTTTCTTTCATTGAGCTTAAATTGAAAATCCAAATCAGTTGTTAGATATGCCCTGAAAATATATCTCTGTAGCTTTTCTTCCAGTTTATCTAAGGTTCTTATTTTTATTTCTTGACTATCTCTTCAGCCGAAAATAAATTCTGGAACACGCATGGAGATAAGTCTTTTCTGGATTGCTAAAATGCTAGTTTCTTTGAGGTTTTGCCATTTATTTTCTCTATGAAGTTATACTGTTAATCCATTTGTTTTAAAATTAAGAAGCAATTTACAAATAGATGTAAATAGATGTTTCATATAACTGTGTTAAATGAAGGGCAGTGGTTAAGCCTATGAGTGTCAAGATGTTTTAACATGAGTTAAATATTAATTATCTAGTCTCTAATTTAGTTTGGTAACGATATAGCTCTAAATTTAAAAGATGCACCCAATGAAATATGCATGGTCCTACTGAAATGTTTATCATTATTGCATAAAATGGGAACAATTAATTAAATAATTAACATCAGAAGTTTAAGGGTAATAGTTGTCTACCATACTTTATTCATCTATCATAATTTTGTTCTAATTGGAATGACAAATAATGTTATCTCTTGCAGAAATGGTATGTTATTATTTTCTATTCCTTTTATGTTATTGTTGTCTTTAGATAGACATACTCGATATATTAGAAAACATGTATATTCACTTTTGGCTACTGACTGACTGGTTGCATTAAATTACAGCTTTTCAAAAGGGAGTACTTGTCAAAAAATGCCCAACTGGTTGCCTTTACTTATATTCACATGAAACAAACAAACAAAACCACACTCAGTAGCATTATCAATAGTTTCCAAAGATGTCATCATTATTTCTTTCAAATTCTATAATCCATATATCCTTTGTGCACTCATTTCTGAAAATATGGGGAAAATCCTACACACTTGCCCAGAGAAGTTTGGATTTGAGTATTTAGAAACTGAGAATATGTTTGGAGTGTGTTTATCAATGGAATTCATGGAAACAACTTAAGGAGTTCAATATTTCATATCTGGACATCCTCAAATTTTTATAGATTTTAAGCCAGTATAGATAACATGAGACCTGACCTGTGAGCCCCCATTTCTTAGTGAGTTTGAGTTTTCCATATCAGGTCTGTGTTTGGTAGAAAAACACACATTTTGTTGTTCTTGTTTGCATTCATTTGCATCATATTTGCAATTTGTAATTAATTTTGTAGTCTATTTTTTCCTGAAGTACTTCTCAGTTTATTATTATTATTATTATTTAATATAGCCTGTGGAACACTGAACACTGATTAAGTGTTGTATGCTTTCTGTTATCTCTGAAGCATAGCCGATGAAGTATTGTGAATTTGGCACTGTGTAATGTAGCATTTTGCTTGCTGTGCAGCACTAACAAACAACACATCAGTAGTCATGCCTGTCTCTCATTTAAATGCAACCTCAGAGTTGCGCTGCATGTTACAAATATCTGGGAGCTGTGTGATTAGTTCACATCTTGTGCATAACCCTTAAAATTATAGCAAGTTCTCAGGAGATAATTAGCTTTCTGGATACCTCTAGTGAAATGAACTATGGCATAGAAAGCGTATGTCCTATGTGTGCTAAGACTTCAAGGAATGGTGGCATGAAAATGCCTTTAAAGCATAGCTTAAGTGTCTTAAAGAGAGAGAGAGAGAGAGAAACAGACAAACAGAAGTCCTTACTTATTTATTCCATGTTATCGAGATTACATTTGTTTTCCTTCTTTTAATTTTATGTTCTTTCATCTGTCAGTAGTTCTTGTAGTGTAAATAAAGGATGTTCACCAGGCACCAGCCTCCCTCAATGAAATCAGCTTACCTTTGCCCTAGAGTCCATGTCTCATATGCTATATGTGAGTAAATAGACAAAATACATCACAACTAAATAATCAGGAGGCTATGATACAATGTTTTTCCTTAGCAAATGCTTGAGACTTCAGTTCTTTGTATAGATCTATCTAGCAAAAACAATGATTTCCATACTTTGTTTCATGAAATAATTTCCCAGCTATATCCATGTGGATTTTAAAGCTTTTAATCTTACTTTGAAAACACTATTTATTCTCTGCTTTCAGCGTTCACTATATTCTCTTCTAGAACTGGAAGTTTCTGTATAACAACTTCACAATTAAAATGTTATGGAAGCTTCTAAATATAAGTTATAGCTGCAGCTGTCAAGAAAGGGCATTTGACAAAATTGAACTTTTTTAAGAAAGTATCATTTTGATTAAATTTGTGTGAAAGGTGTTTTTAACTTGAAACAACATTTCAATGTTCTCACCACATTCTCTACATTTTTTTGGAGTTTGACATTGCCATTTGTTTCAAAGTTATTTTTCATTATGAGGTGCATTGAATAATGTGATATATAATCAAGAGTTAAAGTATTTTTGAAACATTTCTATATTATTAAAATAAACCAGTTCTATTGAACATTAAATGATTTTTTCCCTCAAATATTTGTTTTATAATAAATTTCAAATTTTATTTTCATTTTACTTGGTCAAAAATCTATTTTAAATGGCCAAAATTTCATATGAAATTCCACATTTAATCAATTTTTGTTATATTTTCCCCACCGAAACAAAACTGATTTTGCAAAGACATATCTGTAACCATATTGATCAAATTGAAGTGCTCAAAATAATTCAGGTGGTTTTCATCATTGGATCTTTTCCAAAGGTCATATTGCCCATGTAATTTGGTCATCAAATTTTAGTTTTATTATTCATCACCTCTTGAAATGAAGGCTTGGTGAGCTTTTCTGAGAGTGTTAGCAATGAAAAATGTAGCTGTACAGACAAATCTGAAGAGCATCAAAGGCTCAAGATACACCATGGAAGGAGGACTGAAGTCAGTCTGTGAGTAACAATGGGAAAGGAGAAATTATGTATAATCAATTTCTTACCTAGAGAGGGGGAGTCATAAGCCATAGTCCAGTGGGTGTTCTACTTTTCTAAAACAAAACAAAACAAAACAAACAAACAAACAAACAAACAAAAACAACAGGAAGTTACTTTTTAATATCCAGATGTTTCACCGAGGATCGCACTGGCATTCCAAGGATCACTCTGTTGATGCAGCCATTTTTCTCAAGGAATTAATCTTTTCAACGTCTCTTCCTCTCTATAAATAACTATAAAGCAGGCTACTAAAATTTCCCAGGAAGCAAAAGAGTGAGGATTTCATCTAGTATTGGCTTTGTCACATACTGATGACATCTAGTATGGCATGAAGCCAAATATGCTTGCTGGCCCTTGCCTTCCAGATGGAAGAATCCCTGGTTAGGCAATGAGGCTCCTTCCCCAGGGTACTATCAGAGTTAGGCACGTTTCTTGAAAATTGAAATAAAATCTAAGATGTGTGAGGCTAACTTTACAGCTACAGACTTAACAAACACACAGGACAAGTCTCCAAGCTGTACAAAGGTTCAGGACAACACATCTGTTGTGTTCTTCTGAGGCTTAAAATTCTCTTACAGACAAGGTAAGGCCTATTTTAATGTTCCTGATATGTGCTTGCTTATACCTATTCAAATGCAACAAGGGGGAAAGGTCACTATTTCATTCTGTTTACGTAATTCTCAAGTGCATAGGTAATTGCATTGTGAGTAGAAACAGAGTGTCCAAGATCATCTCACCAGATCCCAGATTGATATTCCAGTCTCTGTCTTCTTCAGAGCACTTCAGATGCTCCTCATAAAGTTCAAATACCATTCGGAAGACCACTGAAGATTTGCTGAGCCAGGTGGAAAGGGAAGAAAAGGGGGGCTTAACTCTGTAGCTGAGCACTAGCTCGTAAAGAGAAAGATGGGGTTTCAAGACTTTTCCCTCAAGACAGTTTCTGTGTTGTTCTGTAGGAAAGTGAGATAGTCTTGTTAACAGGAACTGAAATCCCAGTCTTTCTCTGTTATTGCCACTCCCTTTCTGCTTTTCTTTCTTGTATCCACAGGACACAAATTATGCGTCTTATATAGAGATACAAATTATGTATCTCTATACAAGAAATCCTTGCTGTTTACCCATACTTTGAGTTAGATTGAACCAGCTGGCATGCATAGACTTGTTAAATCATTACCTATAGCACCTAGGAACTGCAAACAAGCAGTAAGACAGGTGGAGACAGAATAGTTTGATGCTCTTCTTCAGGACTGGATGGGAGTTTCCAGCTTAATAGTTTTTCACTGAAGTGGGTAAATTCTATGAAAATCCTATTTTTTTTTTTTTTTTTTTTAATGTTTAAATCCCTACTGGATCTGAACCTGAAGGTCAGACATCTAAAGTTTCCTGATTCCCATCAAAATCACTAGGTTGGGTATCTTTCCCTTTTAGAAATGTAATTATTTGTCTCTTCTGCCTTACCTCCTTGTGTATAAAGTGGGAATAAAGGAATATATTTTCCTTTTTAGAGAGCTGGAACTTGTTAACTGTGGTAACAGAAAGTACCTAAAATCACTTTACTCAAGTTCTTCAGAGAGGTCAATAGACAAGTGCTATGTGGCAAAATAATTCTCTGCTCTCCAACCTGGAGCTGAATTGCTAAACTGAAGGACACACACTCTACTCCATTAACCAGTCTTCCATATTTTACATTTTTGTCAATAAAAAATAAGGTACAGATAGACTGTGAAATTTTGTTCTGTATGGAGGGCCAACAAAAGGCCCATGCCTCACCAGCCTTCCAGAAGAGAATGACACTTCAGCAGTCTAGTCAGTGTTAATGGTTAAAAAATGAGACATTCAGAGCTTATATGTCAAATATTTAGGGGCAAATTCTTGACCCTCACAGAAAGTCCCGCCTGGCTGAAAAGGGCACATAGGACAGAAAACTGCTTTTGGCTGAAGTAGGTGATCATAAATTGACTTGAGAGAAATGGCAGATTTTCTTCCTTTTCTTCCTTTTCTTCCCTTTCTTTCCTTTCTCTTCCTTTGTATGTACAGCATGCTTTCACATTCCCTTTAATAGAAGTTAAGGCATTCAACATCTTGGCCATAAAATAGGTCCCAATGTCTCACTATATAAATCAGACACACACAAGACTGGTTTGGATTCCCATGGAATGCTCCATGACACGTTTACAAGGACAAATTATTTTTTTTTCAAACAGTTGCCTAATTTCTAAGAAAGAGGATTACAAAATAGTGTAGTTCTTCATTTTTCCTCTTCATTATTTAAGGTCATGTTTTTAACCCTTTTTGGTAAAATGGAAATAAAAAAATTCTTACGCTGAGGAGATAGCACTAGTATAGGACAATTCAGCCTGACACTGGGGAAGTAAAGGTTATTCATAAAATTTCTTCCACCCTTAATCTTAAGATACAAGAAAAACAAAACAAAACAAAACAAACAAACAAACAAACAAAAACAGTAAAAATAGATGTTCTACCTTAATACTCAGAGTCTCCTAACATTCCCTCAGGCAGCTGTTACAGTTTAGTTTCCTTGTTACTTGAATTGGATTTGGGCTTGGAAAATAGAGTTAGCTAGTAGTTATGTTTCATGGTTTTGCCTTTGTGAATTGACATGTAAGTAGTGTTTCTCAGCAATATTAAAATAGCTGTTTCTTCTTCATCTTAAGTTTGTTTAAATTCTGTAGCTGGTGAGTCAGGTCTTTGAAGGGAAAAGGGAAAGGAAAAGTAGAGAGTGAGTAGTATATTCAAAGTTTAGCAATACTGTGCTTTAACCTGGAGTTGACTGCAACAGGGTGTCATGTCTTGCTGCAAAAATAGTAGTGTCCCATGTATTCTAACATGGTCACCAACTGCTCTTCCTGAATAGCACTTCTGCTATTGCAATGGAGATGTTGTTTTGGCCACTTGTGGAGGAGATGATTCACTGCAAAACACCATTTGTGGCTAATGATCACCTGCAGTGTTACAGGGTTTTAAGAAAGGTAAAGCAGAGAGGAAAGAGCCACTGTTGAATTACAGTCACCCAATTTTTTACTATAAAATCTGTAGTTCTACTGTTTGTTGTTTGTTTGTTTTGAAATTATCTGTCAGTTCAAAAAAGTCACACAGAGGAAAAGGAACTGTAATAATTGACACAGTTCAGCGTGCTGAGGGAGCTTTCTAATGGAATGTTTTGAGTTCTATAACTAATCTTCCCCTTGCAGACCTCAGCTGTTTGAGAATTGAGTTCTTATTTGTCTTTTCACAATGATTTTGTTTTTGTAAATTAATGATCTAAGTGATTTATTATTCAGTTCTTCCACTGCCGCTTTATTTCTGTTGATCTTTGTTTTTCTGCTTAATTTCTATAAATTACTATACAGTTTCCCATAAGGTATAATTAAGCAGAATTGCTAAAGTTTTAATTATTGTGTATTATAGATGTTGAAAGCAACATTAGCACTTAGCTTTTAAAAATGTGATAGTATATTTATAAGAGAGCATTTATAAACACATTTACATATAGTTAAGATGAAAAAGGTATTTGAATTGTAGTCATTAGCATTTCTTCAAACATATGGCATACCAGCAGAGGCCATGGGCCATGCCTTCATTAACTGAACACTGTTTCATCAGTATCTCAGCTTCCTGCTGTGCCACCCTGTGGCGTACCCTTCTGTCCCTGAGGTTTCAGTGACAAGGGACAATATGTCCCCAAGGTGAAAATCTGGGAAATAACGCAGATTAGCCCTTAGAGGAGTTCTTATGATTATTTAATCATGCTTAGGAAAGAAATACACAGTACCACTAAATAAAAGCATTAAAAATCCTACCGGCCTACTATTTCCAGCGTTGCAGGGCATGATAGTCTCTTCAGTGAACCATCAACATAACTACATGGGAATATGACAGTTTTATGATGCCCATTATAATGCTGGCCTGTTTCAAATTTGCTTGTACAATGGGCAAAACCTACACTGGTACTAATAGGTATCATGGGTCAATTATCATTCATTAGTTATAATGTTCAGGTGATGGATCAAGATTTGACTTCTCTTAACCATGGAACATGCAACCATTTAATTTTATTTCCTAATAAATACTGGAAAAGGAATAAAAATACTCATATAAATGTCATGGACATATTTTATTTGTGCATTTCTCAGTTATATAATGATAGGTCAATATGACAGGCATAGCCATTTATCTTAAGTCATTAAGTTCTCTCATGCTTTACCTGTCATAATCATATTATATTATTTGTTAGATATATATAATATGCACATATATTTTTTGAAAAACTCTTAGTAGGAATTTAAAAACAACTTACACAGTTTATTTAACAATATGACTCTGAAAATGAGGTTAGTTAGTTTGCTGATTTTGTTATTATTTTTATTTATTTTTTCTTTTGTAAGATGTGTCTTTCCAGTATCTCCCAGCCTTTTTCTTCTCATTGTGATAACTGAGAGTAGGAAATAGCATTGAAGTGGGAAATCAGTATCAAAATTGTTTATGCAGTTTGCTATGGATATAGGTCTTCTCTCTTGCATTTATATCTATTTGCTTTAAGAAGAGTTAGAGAATCATAGAATATCCTGAGTTGGAAGGGACCTACAAGTGTCCAATTCCTGGCTTCACATAGGACCACTCAAAAATCAAGCCATATGTTTGAGAGCATTAGAGCTTTATGGATGTCAGTGAATGCACTCCCTCTTTGGAATCCAGACAGTAAAACCTGTTCTTGGATTAAGAGGTGGCAAATATCAACTAGCATTGACATATTTTAATTATAATTATAAAATCAGCTATTGAAAAAAAAAATTAAAAAATCTATTATTAAAACACATGTTTTGGTATAATCAATCCTATCCTTGCACCTATATAAAAAGCTATTTTTGAACATTCATTTAAGTAAAGGAATATAAAGTCTAGTACAAGTTAGCCTAGTGTAGATAAAGTGTGGATTTGTAAAGCAAGATTTACTTCAAATCCTTACAATTATCTGATGCAATTTACATATTTTTAAATATTTTCCCACATGCTTGGACAGGCCTGGATGTAATGATGACTGAAGATTTAGGAACATTTTGGTAGGTGATCAGAGTATTTAAACTGGCATCAGTCCATTTTTACCTTCATTCTTTTTACAAAAGAGGAATTTGAAAATCTCTTGCTACAGAATCCACCATTAATCAGTGGTGCAATGGAAAGCTCTCATTAACTTTAACCCTCCGACCCTGACATTAGTCTATTCATCACTGCAATCATTAGCAAAATGAAAAACAATCAGGCAGGGTATCTACATTTTAATAATATTAATGCTTTCACTCTATTACACACAAATGTCAAATGTGACAAAAATCACTGAACTTCAAATATATACATAACAGATTTTGATATAAAAAGCAGCAGTTTTTGTTATTCTCACTCAACAGCAAAATTAAAGATACAGTGCCAAGGGGGCCCATACCATTTGCAATCTGTAGCATTTCCAATGTATTTTCAACAATATTGTAAATATTTATGGAGTTTTATAAAGACTCTATGCTTCCTTCTGTTTGTGATACATCAACAAGACTCAGTAGGATATCATAGGCAGATATTTACTTCTGGGAATTCCCTTTTGGACTCTTTTTGGTTGAAAACCGCTTCATGACTTACAGTACGGCAAATCCCCAGAAATGTACCATGCTATTATTGCCAGCTGAGTTCTTCCAAGTAAAGATGACATCAGCCATCTGTCATGTTATACTAATCCTAGGAAAGAAAGCCAAGTGAAGAGAAAATAAATACCTTTCATATCTATTAGCCAAATATTTGTATTAAAAAATGAAATGATTAAAATCTTGCTAGTGAAGCTAATACTTGTAAGTGAATAATCCTTCCTGAGTAAACTACATACCTAAAATGTATTTGTCTTTTTACCTACTTAAAGCAAATTATGCCATGAACATATGTTTGAAATGCTTGTCTCCTGCTACATATTGGTAGATAAGGAAATGCACCACTAAGCAGTGATTTTCCTCTGGTCCTGCTTGCTAAGCCCTGCCAAGTACCGCGTAGCTGTGTGACTGTTCGGTACTATTCTGCTGAGGTAAATGGAAGTTTCTCAGGATCTAGCAGAGAATAAATTACCTTCCCCATCATGAACAATGCTATCAATCAATAACAAGTGTGTCTAAATTAGCAGTAACATCCTAATGAAATGTTTTAAAAGCCTGGTGTCAGGTACCTGCTTCCCCAGAGAGCTGGGGAAGCGTCAGTGAGGAAAACTTTTGGATAAGCTGTATGACTAATTTATACAGAGACTAATTCCGCAGGCTTTTGACCTCTTTCTCTGTCATGGACAGTTACTCAAAAAACATACTTCCAGCCGTTCGAATATTAATAGTAGTGTCTAAAAGAACTGTTTGTGAGAAGTCATCACAATATAATTAGGGCTAGAACAATAAATGTCAAGAAAAAAACTAAAGAGCCAGCTAGACTATTCCCTGATAACAGTGTAGTATGGTATTGCAATAGAAAGGGATTCTAAAGCACATTTATGCTTAGTTCAGCAGTATAGATGTTAACACTTTTAGCATTGTAAAAGTTATTTTCTCTCATTTACAGCTGTAGAAGCAGAAGCACAGACACACATAACTACAAAAATGAATAAATGTATACTATACCATCTCCTCACACTCCCCACCCCTTTCTTTGTGCTGTATTTTCCACCTAAGCAATAGGCATTGTGAAGGAACAGACTTTATTTCTAATCCAATATATATATATATATGGGATGTAGATTCATTACAAAATGGAAAATGGTGACAATGGAAGTTTCATAACTAAAGTTATGTTTCTTGGATTGTATACTCATTTGTCTGATTTCTGATAATATAGAGCAATGAAGTAGATGAAATTAAATCTTTTGTTAGCTAATTCATTTCTACAGAGGTAAGTATCAATAAGCAGAGGATTTCTGTACAAGTTCTTCCTGAGCTACTCAGCTGGTCTTCTAACGGTTCCAGCTGGTTTTTAATACTTCTGTTTGAGGACATTGAAAACTGATGGGGAAATATGAATCCTTTTTCATCATCACTCATTTGATTTTTGGTTTGGAAAATTATTTTGATGTAATTCCTCCAACCACAGATTTACCTCTAGTCACACATATATAATTCTTAGAATTTCTAAAGGATAATCAAGCCTAGTAGAAATACTACCTTTTATGTATGTACTACTTGCTATCACAACTTAAAACATCTTATCCATTCTGGAATCTGATAGTGTATTTAAGTAACTATTATTACTTTGACACATGCTTAAAAATATTCATAGAAAACTGTTTATGCTAAGTAGCTTTAAACATTACGAACTATACAAACCCATCATCAACTCAAAATTAAAATTGACTGAGACACTTCTGATGAAGAATCTTTCTTCAACTAGTATTTATTTGTTGAAATCAATACTTTTATTTGAGTGTAGTAATATGCTGGAGAAGGCTGTTCAGTGTCAAGATAACATTTTTAACGGAGAGTAGGAGAATCATAAAAAGTCATATACAGTAGTTTGGCAGCTTATGTCATCTCTCAGAAATCTGTGTTCAAAATTGCTTTTCTCATATTGCCAAAACAACCCTGGATCACGAGTGTCAGGACAGTTTTGAATAATTTTTTTTTTTTTTTTTTTTTTTTTTTTTTTCCACTTGTGTTAATACCCTTTTTTATGTGCATAGCATATTGCTTCCCTCTCACACAAATAAAACAAAAAATTCCAAGTGCACTTATGATATGTGTAAAAACATACAGCCAAATTTACAAAACAGAGCTTGTTCCCGCTGTGGAGCTAAGGTTGCATGCAGCCACCTGAAGCAATTATGCACCATAGCATAATTGATAGTTTCATAGTAAGAGAAACCTTGAAGCTGGATGAGATAAAAATTTTAGCTGTGCTTGATAATGTGAGTTAATGACTCCAGAATCCCAGTCAGGAATTATTTCCTCAAGTTTTCTGAATACTTTTTTTTAAGAAACAGTAGTTTGGAGTGGATACTGAGAAGTTTTTATATGTGGAAATAAGTAGTTGTTTCAGGGTGGTTTTTTTGTTTGTTGTTGTTTTGTTTGTCTGTTTGTTTGTTGAACTATGCAAAATGAAGGTTTCCTCAAGAGACATGTAACTTGCAAACTTGTTTTTCCTATGATTCATACATATAACTTAGGTAGGAAAGCTAGAGATCTGTCAGAACTCCAAGAAAGGGAAATATCTTGAATCAGAACCTGCTTTTACCAACTCCTAATTACTCCAGATTATTCCATGTCTTGATTATTTATTTTTATGATTTAAACTTCAAGAAGCTTTACTTTTGTCTTGATACAAAAACTGGAATTTTTGAATCTGTGGCTGCATACATAAAATTGGGGCAGTTAAATTTTGCTTTCCACTAGTAAGTAAATTCTAAAATTCCAATTACCCAGTCAGATATTTAAACACTTTTATGTCTATAGAACAACTTAGATTTCTACTTTTCAACAAATTCTAGTACCATTTCTAATACTGTCAGACAGCATTTTCTTCAAGGGGCAATTAGCACTATAAAGTTCAATTTAATGGGTTCTGACAGTGTATCTCTAACTAAAGATTCTCTCATGTTTGTGTGCCCTTAGTATCAGTGCTGAGAGAACAAATATTACTAATATAAAATATTGAACCTCTACATTTATCATCCTTTTGTAACAAGTGAGCCCTTTCTTGGGCAGGGTTCCAAATGCATTTCTCCTGAATGGGGTGCCTGAAAAATGTTATGTAATAATATGGGGTTGAAATTTTGTAGCTCCATGGATTTTGTCCCATGAGGGTTTCTCTCACTCTGTTCGTCTTGAAACTAAGCTTAAAATAATTTCCATTTGCTTCTACTGCTATAGAAATCCTCACCTTCCCGTAGTTTTTAATAAAAAGGACTTCTGAGAGGATCAAAGTGTGATTTTTCTGCTCACTTTATTTGGAGGAAGGGAGGGGAGGCTAGGGCAAAATGTCACTAAGACATGCATTCTGGAGGCATCTGATTCAATTTGAATGACCTTTTTTTTTTTTTTTTTTTTTCTGGTTTGCACTTCTGTTTATGTCTTAGTTAAAAAAAAAAAAAAAAAACAACAACAAACAAACGTTATTGAAAATAATTTCTAGAAAAACATGACTTAGTGTCAGACTTGCAGCAAAACATGCATGGCCATATGGCTTTGCAGAAGCAATCAGAGATGTTTACTGTCTCATGAAATCCTAACACGATTGCTGATGATACACCTGCAAAATACACACACAGATTCTGTAGGACTGAAGATGAAAATTATAGTGAGCCATATCCAGTCCATTCTTCCTATGAAATACATATTATCTGCAGGAGGAATATGTAAGCACACACCTGCTGACAATGCAATTTGATTTTCCCCCAGGAGCAGGAAATGTGTAGAAAGGGAAACTAGCTGCACTGCCACCTCTTTCCGCTTCCTCTTCCGTTCCAAGAATATGCAGGAGAGGTATATATACAGAGCATCTGATTACTTTAAGGGGTGAATTTCTTGCCTTTCCCAGGTTAAGTTTTTGTTTAAGTAACAGCATGACTGTGTTTTGATTTCTTTATTCTTTCTAAAATATTGGACTGGAAGAAGCAGAGGGAGGAACTGACTGGAGTTACTTTGTTCTGAATTGCTACTTAAGATCTTAAAATCAGAAAAAGATCATCTGAAATTGGAAGGAAAGAGGTGTTTCAGAAAAAAAGAAAAAAAAAAAAGAATACACATATATTGCATATACGCCATTCTGTATGTCAGTCATAGTAAAAAAATTACATTTATTCTGGAGTGATTTCTTCAACTCATCTTTGTCAACCTGTATTGTTAATGTTCTTTCACCATTGAAAACCCTATTGAAAAACAAGATGTGTTTTTTAAGATATCGTTTTTATGCCTTCAGCTTATTTACAGAGTTAGGAACTCTGAATTTATTAGCCATCATGTATCTCAATACAAATATACCTATTTGCTTTGCAACTCCATAAGAGCTGGGGGGAAAAAAAAAAAAAAACAAAACAAAACAAGTTTTATCATCTTCCACTGTAAGACTTTATTTACAATAAGCCATTTCTGAACCAAGAAAACTATAAAATTATCACCTGCAATATAATAACTCTTTATTGAATACAGAAGCTCAGGAATAAAGTTGAACTCTTATTAAAGATGAATCAGAAGAAATAATATTTTAAAACCTTTGTTTTGCAAACAAAATTAATTCCATATTTTAAGTAATAGATTTCATATTAAAATAAATTATATTTTGTTTAAATTTTTATTTCAGTTGTCTCTATTTACTAAAGAGTAAAAATATAAAAATTGGAGATTTCATGCCTCTGCTTTACATTCTGAAAGATTTTAAAAAATAAAAAATAAATGGAGCGGCTTAGAATTTAAGCAGAGGTTTAAAAAAAAAAAAAAAAAAAGAAAAAAAAAAAGAAAAAATTTTTTTTTTTTTTTTTTTTTTTTAATTCAAATTTCAATCAAATTAAACCTTGATATAAAAATGCCAGGTCACTAGTGGTACAGTGATCCATCTCCATTCTGTAGTACTTCCAGCTCTGTCTATGGAACCTGTGTCTATTTTTGTATTGGGTATATTTGTGCTTCTTCAAGAACATGAAATTACCTCTGAAGACTATGTTGGATGAATTATTCCAGTAATTTAAAAAAGAAACAAACAAAAACACTACTGTACTGGAACACTGTAAGGCTTGGGTTGCTCCTTTTTAAATCATCGTGGTGAGGTCTTACAGTAACTTTAGGAGGCTGCATCCTTAGAATTGTTGCCCCAGCCTAACACCCTCTGAAAACCCTACTTTCATCTGGTGCAAACACTTCTCATGTCAGTCAGTACCCCTCTGAGATTAATGTGAAGACAGCTGTTTAACTTGGTCTTGAAAAAGATAAATTTATATATGCATGGAAAGACTGACATATTTTGATTTCTTTTATTTCTTTTTTATTTTTTAAAATGTTTTCTCCCCTTAGTCCCTTAGTTCAACACAATGATTTAGGCCCTGAGTCTGCCTGGATTCTTTGCTACAGCTGCTACATGTTCAAATGGATATGAGAGATGAAATAGCTAATGGCTTCTATGACTGACTAGAAGACTGTTCATATAACCCATTCAGCAAACATGGGAATGGTTATCTTTACCTTTCTAACTTCCAGGTGGACTGTTAAATTTTCAGCCATTTCAGTAGAACAATGAAGAAATCTTGTTAATGTAGAGAGCAAAAAACTATTCCAAGAAGCCTATTGGCATAGGAAATTTAACCCATCATAAATAAGACTGTTGTCAAAAGGGGAGAAAAAGTTCATTCCTGATTTATTTTTTACAGTTATCTATAAAGTATCTAAAATTAAGAATGAAGAGATAAGAAACTTGTTTAAGTGATTCAGAGAGTTGAGAAAAAGAGTCAATTGGTTGTGTAGGTTAAATTAACTGAGATAAAGTAGAAGGAAAAATATATCCTCACCCTAGTGGGATTTTGGCTATTTACTCATTAGGAGGCACTCATATACTAAAAAGTCTCGCTGGACAGATAAATAGCAATGTGCAAATATATACTGCTGCATACATTTAAGAGGAAAAAAAGACATTACTGAAACCTGAATTTCTTTATTGAATAATTTACTTTGTCATCATAAATGTAATGCTATATTGCCTTGCAGTAAAACTACTGGAGAGATGTGTTGGTAAAGCCCAGTCCCAAGAGGGATAGCAGAAGAATGATCAAAAGCTTGGATTAGACTTATGATTTTATTTATTTATTTATTTATTTTTGTTTAGGTTGTTATTATCATTTTTGTTTTCTTATTAATTTTGTAAGGACTGTCATAGACTGGTTATGGGACTTCCTGTTCATTTAGTTTAATGGATGATTTTTATTTTTATTTTTTTCCACAAAAATTATAATTGTAGGAAAAGTTTGTAGGAGCATAAGAAGCAGACTGGGAAAAAAAAAAAAAATAATAATCCTGTAATGGGTCAATGATTAATTTTGTTATCTGTGGGTCTTTGAATGCAGGTCATTTGACACTCTTATTTTGTACTGAGAGTGTTTAATGTATGTAGCTCTTGACTACTTATTAACAAAAGCATGCAAAGTTGGTGAAAAGGAGTCTGGGGGAAAAACTGGTCTCCCTCTTTGAGTTTGAATTTGATGAGCTTCCAAAACTCAGTGTTGCACACAGCCAACTCTTCCTGCTTGCTGTGTCATTAATCAGTTCATATAAACCCAGAAATTTTGTTTACTGGTTTTCCTAAGTGGTAAGACTTCAGTGCTGACTGTGATCTACTTCTAGTTTAAAAATGAATAAGGCCATCCTCATTTCCCACACTCCAGAGAAAAAAGTATAACAATGTTAGAATGTTCTTGGTAACTAATTTGTGTTTCAGCAAACTGAGGATGACCTTTATTTAGTAATGTGGTGATGGCAAATGCCTTATGTTGCAAACACTTAATATCAAAGGATCAAGTTAAAAAAAACTGTAACTTTGGTCCAAAGTTTTCCCACAATTATCCTGGTATAAATTGATCATAACTGATGTCAGCCTAAAGCACATATTATGAATAAGTTTTGGAGTATTTTGTCTCAATTTGGCAGAAATGAAGAAGGCTGGCTCACAGAAAATCTAGGATTTAAGCCTAAATATACTTCCTAGCCCTAATCTGAATACCAGTCCCTTTGCTAACATGGGTAATTGAATAACCACATGATCTCTCTTTTGTTTGCCAATGTGAATGCATTATTTTATAGTCCCATGCTGGTATATATACAAATAAAATAAAAGCATTGTCTCTGAGTTTCGGAAAGGATAAATTTCTCTCCAAATAGATATGACAGTCTACTAAAACTTGCCAAAACACCAGCACAATGTGACCCATTTGTGCAAACTGGTTGTGTAGATGATCTGCAAGAAACTAATAGGGATTTAGGATTTTTTGCATTAGTAAGAGATCGCATTGTGATTACTTTTCCTGTGTTTTTGATGCCAGTTACTACTTTCTTGTGTGTGTGGATTGATTTGCAGACATCTAGTATTTCATCATATATGAAAGTAGAATCTGATCAAACATCTCACATTTCTGGGATGTTTGGATGAAAACTGCAGGGCTATATAGTTTGAGGTGACGGACAAGATTTAATTTCATTCTCAATCAGTACTGCCTTGGTTGCAAACAAAGCACCATACTTTAAGTGTGAAAGGAGCCATTTTTCAAAACGTTCCCCAAAAGCTTGCATCCATTGATTTCCCTCAGCTGAAATGATGTTAGATGTAATAATATTGCACAGCTAGCTGTAAAATATATGTTTTAATTTTCCCAAATGAAAGAAAAAGTGGTGAGGATTACTTTTCATAAATGCAGCATATTTATATATTGTAAAATAGAATACATTTCTTTGTAAGTATTCATATAACAGTGTATATTAAAAAGTGTATTTCTTGAGAACAGAGAAAAAAATAAACTTATTTGCATATTTTAATAAAGAGATAAAGTTGTTCAATTTTCTTTCGCCATCTGAGGAATATACCTTCATGAAGGTCATTCTGCTGTAGGAATTAAAAACAAAAAACAACAACTGCAAACAACTATCCTTTTACATTTTGCATACATGAACAACAGGATTTAAATATTTAATTCAGCTTTAAGGTAGGGAATCACATGGGTGGATTTGTCCTACAGGGTCCAATTGGGTGCTGTAGGACAGCACAACTGTTACAGATAACATTTCAAAAGTGTTTTCATTCTAACCTTCAGGTGTCACTCCTAATTTTTTTTTTTTTTTTTGGGGGGGGGGTAGGGGAGAGATGTTTTTAGGCGTAATCTCCCTACATCCTTGCTGTTTACTTTCTCCTTAGAATTTTATTTTAATTTTGCTATTGTATAGGTTAAATTTAACTAATTTTTAGTATGGAGAGGTAGGGGGGGGGAAAATCACTGTCTTTAAAGCTAGAAAATAATCATGTAGTATTGTTTTTTTTCTGAACATGAAAAACTGCAAGTGATAGAAAGTGAGATGTGCTTTATTAGTGCAAAGAGAAACACTGAAGTGGTCTGATGAGAACTGATGTTGATTTGACAGAGTTCTCAGCTATTCAAAGCTGCCTTCCTCATCTGAACACTGTGCTTTTATACAAGAGTGTTCAGCTTTGTTCATACTTTCTTTGCAATGGAAATTTAATTGCTGCTATTTCAGTAAAAATAACACTGGGTTAGTAGTGAGCATTTTGGAAAGGATTGTATGATGAGAGAAGGTTATAGAGATACATACTGCATGGGTGCCTGGAGTTACTAGCAGGCAGTGCCATTTGCTTGTTAATGATGTGCCTTTCCTTTGTGTTCATGCCAGGAGATGTTGATTCAGTGAAAAGTGGATTTCTGCTCCAAGATCCAGGTGAATACTTTCATGGCTGACTTATCGTAGGTAAGATTGCTTGAGAGAGAGAGAAAACTGAAAGTGTTTATATTTGATATATATTCCCAAGCAATGTGGTAGAGTAAAAATAAGCTGACCAGGAGCATTGCAATAGAGGTTGTAATTAAGACCAAACTTTCCATAAAATTAGACTCTTCAACTTGGTGAGAAAATAGAGAGAAGACAGAAATTAGCTCTAGGACTAAAACTGTAAGCATTTTAGCAAAAGGATCTGAGGAAGAGTCTAGTGCCATTTTATGTTACTTTGGTTATCTAATGAGATATACTAGCTAAATTCTTGGTGAGGCTCCTCATGGTTCTCGCTTTCATGCTTATGGAACCATCAAAACCTGCTAAGAATCTGAGTCAGGCAGTGCAAAATTAGTAAGCAGACTTTTAGGATCTCTTGCCCGCTCCCAGTTGGTTTGCTCTCTAGAGACTGGAAGGCAGAGAAACTAAAAATCCTGTTCCTTTTATTTGCTTGTATACAAGCAGTTTTAAACAAAAACTGTCAGAACTGAGAAGTGTGGTATGAAAAATTGGCAAGCATTTTGCTTGGAACATTCTCTATATCCTGTTACTGAAGAAAATCACATCTTTGTGTATACCTCTTGTAAGCAGATTATCAACAGAAGGACAATGATTCAAAGCAACAATGTCGTGTCAATTATTTTTAAAAATAAAAAAAGTTAGGCTTTTATTTCTACACATCTTTCTTTGTAAAATAGTTGCATACACTACGTAAAATTTTGTTGCAGTTTTAAGTATGATCTGCAATGGTGTATCAAATATGTTCCTCTTTGTTTCTCCATTCCATTTTTGCTACAGTTTACCAGATACTTCAAGTAATTATATATCTAACGCAGACAAGTTACACTGATAAACGGGAGATGCTATCTCTCTTTGACTCTAAAGTGCTGTCGAACATTGGTTGATAGATTAGAGCTGAATTAAAAAAAAAAAAAAAAAAAAAAAAAAAAAAAAAAAACCTGTCCTGTGTAATTTATAAACCAGGACATTTAGGATTAATCTGCCTTCTGCAGAATGTACCAATCCCAACATTTGGGAAGATGTCCACATTAAACAGAGACATATCTGTGGGAGCCACAATACGGTTACAGCCAAGTTGGGTTCAAGTCCAAATGCTAAAATGTTCTTTATCCAGCTAAAAGGGGGACTTTTAAATAAATTCTGGAACATTTTCCTGTAATAATCTCCACATGTACTTTTTATAAATGTAAACACTAGCTGTTGCTATGCCCTGATTTTATTTTAACCTGAACTGTATTTACTATACCTAAGGATAATTCACATGGAGCAAAGAGCTCTAATATTTGTATTTTAGAATAAATATTATGAATATCTCTCTCAGGGGAAGAAAATGTTTAGATAACCTGCCTTTCACACAGAAAAGCTGGCTGCTGAACCTTCAAGCCAACAGTTCTTCCCTGTCTTTCCCACTGAAAGATAGTACTACATATGAAAATTCAGTGCCTCCTGGCCATACTTAAGAAACCCTATTTCTTTGTGATAGAAGGAGAACGTATGGAAGCTGTAAATAAATAATGATTGCCGAAGATCAGAGGAATTTTTGCACAGGACCAAAGAAACTTAAACTAATTCTTTGATACAAAACTTTAATAATTTAACACAGTGGTAATTTTGGTATTGCTAGAATTCCTAACAATTGCACTGGTCTCCAGGTTGTTAGTGGATGATTAACAATTGGTCTAAGTAATTAGCAGCTGATTTCTGCAGAAGTCATAATTTGCAATGTTTCATTTAAGCAATTGGCATGCTTTCTTTTCTAAGAAGCCTTGGAAATCTCTGTGAAAACACCACAATGTTCATTTGATGAGGACATACTATTTATTTCTTCAATAAGTATTTTGTACTCGGATGTAAAAGGTATATACTCTGAAATGTTCTTACTCAAGTTATTCTGAAACATGATTTAAAAAACGATGCCTTAATGTAATAGCATGGTGGCTATCAGAGAAAAGTATCAGCAAATCTTCCGCCTCCTATCTTTTCCAACAAGAATAACTAGAGTAAGTATACACTCACTGAGGAATGCTCATCCACTTTATAAGCACAAAAATTTTACTCATATGTTAGTAGAGACTCACACTGAGTCCCTCTTCAAACAAGTATAAGTTATAGAACTGGGACAGTCCTATGCAGGAAGATGATTTTTTCTTTTACTCCAATCTGTCAAGTCTCAGTCATTGAATTTGACGTGTTGGAGAGGATCTTTCTTGTGCTGTCATGCCTGCACTTCACACATGTGCAGGGCAGCACCCCAGAGCCCAGTACTACCCATGCCAGCACACAGAGCATAGCTGACCCCCTGCACTGAAGCAGGAGGGAGCACATGGATTTTCACAAAACCAGTATTGAGTGCTTCCTAATGAGGTGTGCAGACCAGGCAGTATTCTTCATCCTACCCTCCTGCTCTCAGTGTTTTAACACCCCATTGTTTTCCTCTGTGATGGGGCTCAGATAAACCTCAACAGTCTCTTTAAAGTCAATCAACCTGCCATGTGTCCTTTTCTTCAGACCAGTCAAGGAGTGACTTGCACATTCAGAAGCCAAGAACTCTGACAGGTCTACGTATGTGAGGGGGGTAAACAATTGGAAGTGATCAAACTTTCACACAGGAATATAACAGCTATAGTCAATTCAAAGTATTATTAAGGCAAAATATTAAACCAGGGAACACAGCAAAACTATAATCAGTTCCACTTAGCAATCTGATCTGCTTATTTTACTGTTCATTTGTTTTTGTTGTTGTTGGCTGGTTGGTTGGTGATTTTTTTTTTTTTTTTCCTCAGTTGATGTTTACACTAGTTCTATTGGAGCCAGTAGAGAAACCTGACTGGTATTGGCTGTAGTCCTGGCCCTACATTTATAAGCTCACTTCTCTTCTAAAACACCTTTTTTGTTTTTCTTTTATTTACCTAATGCTAATAATAGTCTGTATTTTTTTAATAACTAGCACGTAGACAGGTGCACTTTTAATAACATATAAAAGATTCAAATTCTAATCGAATTTGAAAAAGAGAAAAAGAAATAAAGAAAGAGAGAGAGAAGGAAAGGAAGAAAGAAAGAATAAACAGTAGCAAGCTGGCAAAACAGTGAACTTCCAGATGTGCATTAGTTTATTTTCAGGCAGGGTCAGTTAGCATATTTCTGTTCTGGCATGTGCGTTCATCTTCAGAACAGGGTGGAAATTCAACATAATGAGCACCTGATCATCCATTACTAATGAGCCAGATATGCCCTGTTATTTAATTTGCTCTTTCATAATTTCATACACTATATATTGTGCTTAACACTATACCAGTCAGTCTAATGGAGAAAGCTTGTCTTCATCCCTTTCTCTGTCCCTGCTAGTAAATGGATTTAGAAAAAGAAATGCAGTCTATTATTCAAAGCTGGTTTCTAAGATGGTTCACAACAGGTTAATGAATGATATCTCATATTAGACCAATCATATTAATAACAGAGAAGAACACATGAGGGTCATAGTGCTAATTGCATAGGAGGTCCAGCCAGAAGGCATCTTTATCTTAAGATTCAAGACGCACCAAGTTTGACTAATCACCCACAGTGTGCTTGCAATTAAAATAACACTGTATTAACCCCGCCAATGTGAGGTATCAATATTTTATGTGTGGCTTGACATTTCTAAGCTGAACATTTGTGGTGCTTGATATCATGCTCATATAGAAAGCATACAGCTCTTGCTCTGCTTTAGACTGCAACTGAGGAAGTTACAAAGGGGGAAATTTAAAGGAGATTTTTTTTTTTTTTTTTTCCAGAAATGCAATTTGCTTCTATTATTTTTAAGGAAGGTATTGACATCTTCAAAAAGAAGGATTTTTGCAACTTAGTTTGCTTTACCCACCACAACACAAAATTCAGGTGGTTTTGAATGTATTGAATGAAATCCTATTGAAATCAATGGCAAGACTTCTCTAACTTAAGTAGTCTTTAGCTCCACTCTGAATTGAGGGAGAGTAATATTTTTATTTTACTATGACCCAAACTGTCGGACAAACATTTTCAAGGTAGGCATAAGGCATGTTGAATTTGCATTAGCTCCTTGTGTGACACAGATCTTCACCCAGTTTAAATTGGTTTGGAGCTCATGGCATATAAGCCTCTGGTTTGCACAAGTAAAATCTATGAAACAGCTTAACTTGCAGACTGAGCTCAATTTCCCAAATCTGGTTGTCAAAGAGAAAAACATTGGCTGTTCCTCCTTAGCCCACATCCTCAACACCCTGCTGAGGATGGTCTCTTCTGTAGGTCTGGTTTCTATTTGGTCCACTGCTGTTGTATTTGTGATAGCTCATCAGTAGCAAACACAGCCACCATTGTCTGAAAACCCACTCAACCTTCATCATTTATGACTTGAGAAAATAAAGACACCCCTTTCTTTCCCAAATTTTGATGAGTGTTGAGGGTACTCCAAATGCCCATAATCATTGCATAACTTTTCAGATTTTCTTTAAAAGAAGCATTATATCTGAGAACCAGGTGTTTTTTTTGAATTCCACTAAGCTTGTTACACACCAAAATAAAAACTGCAAGACTCTTGAAAACGTCTGTTCACAATGAACCAGCTCTTGCTTCTTTGTTAGTTCTCAGATATTTCATATGTTTTTGTGTCAATAGATTTTTATTTACTTTTTTATTTCATTCTTGTTGTTAGTCTGAACACTTTCAAATGTTTTTCAGTTGATGGTCTATATATAATGGGTACAATCTATATCTGGGTCAGACCTTCTAGTTCAGATACAATAGCTTCACTCCCTAGAGCAGTGATTTTTTATTTTTTATTTTTTTTCATGTAATAGATTTGTAAAGAATGGATATGATGCCATTTGGACTTAAATGCTTTTCCTCAACTTTTGCAAATGGTTGTGCTTCTGCTTTTGCTTGGACCTTCTGCAGACAAAATTATATAAAATTATTTAAAGTTTTAAAGAGAGGCCTGTCTGACAAAACTAGTAATAGATTTTCTTGTTATGCCCCTGTGTCATTGTATCTGTATCCATCTTCTTCAGAAATGCCTTACTGATTTCTGCTCTTATAAATGTAATCTAGATTTTTAAACCACAGACAACAAACCATAATGTAAAATTTGTAGTAAGTTTAATAAGAAAAAAAAAATCATATTATGGACATTTTGAAAACCACATTTTTTTCCCTGCCCCCAACTACAAACTCTTCCAAAATGAAAGTTAGAACTATGAATCTTCAGCTTTCAAAGGAATATAGCAGTGTGTGTATTTTTAATTCAGACATCTGGAATTGATTAGAGAATTTCATTCCTTAGATTTGAGAGTAACTTTCAACAAAGATACTAATTAAATCTTCATGCCTCCACAAGAGATTCAGACAGTGAAAGACAGGCTTTGCTCAATGAGCAGAAAAAATGTGCTTGCCACACTGGGCACCCAGACCCCAAACTAGCCTCAGTGTAATTTCTGATAGTGCAGTGAGCATCTCTGTTCATGTTATCCATCTTCAGAAACCTAACTTAGAGAAGCACTGTATCAGTGGGATCTGGTTCTCTGTCACACTGGTCTGTGTGTGGGTGCTTTAGCAATCTAGAAACTTTTGAAATTATTATAGTGGCAGAAGGGCATTAAGGAATTTTCATACAGAAAGATTTATATAGCTCACGTATGTGCATATATATGTGTGTGTGCATATATATGTATATACACACACTATAATATTATATAAGCTGAGAGTTTCAAAACTTCATGTCCATCTGAGGAGAAGCACTTCTATCTCAGATCCACTCTTGCATCAGGATACAAGCTGGTATCCAAAGTATGAACACCAGAAGTGGTGAAAGAAGTGTGCATCCTAAAGTTCCTCCTCCAAAGGGTTGCTGCTCATATAAAACAACAAAGCAATACAAACAACCACAACAGCAACAAAGGATATATATTAATCAACTCAGGTGCATGAGCAAGAAAAGCTGAAAATCCAGTACTGTATTAAATTCATACAGGTAAATTCAGACATTGTCTTGTGAGGATCAGTGAGTTTTGTTTGTTTGTATTTGCTTTTGGGGAGTAGGAGGGCAGGGGTATTATTTTATAAGATTTGGTCTAGGTTTATTTCCTTTATTGTTTTGATAGATGTTTTGCTGAATTGCAAAAGCTAAAGGTAAATGCAAAGTTTCTTATTGTATTTCAAAGAGGCATTGGAGAGTCTACAGGTCATACAACAAGGACAGTTTTTGTTTCTATTTCTAGGCTTTTTTTTTTTTTTTTTTTTTTTCCCCATTGAATGATTTCTGAAATTTGCTAATTGACATTGAGTTAAGAAAATAAATGTTAAAGTCTCCAAAATTCTATGTGAAGACTCAAGGGCTACTACAGTAACATGCAAGATCTATAGTCAGTAACAGAAGAAATCTGACGTCAAAGTAATTCTCTTATTGTGCGTATGTGTGCGTATCTGCATTTTGTTGGCACCTTCACCCTGATGCTGGAGCTGAGAGTCTATTGTGAAAGAGTCTCAGAAAGTTAGAACATAACAGAGCAAACTGACAGGTACTAGGTAGCAACAGGAACACAGCAGACAGGAGAGAGAGCACATATATGCACATATGCAATCACAATGGTAGTGTACTCAACACTTTTCCAAGAACCAAGAAAGCGTTCAGGAAACATCTCTACCTCAAATGCATAGAAACGTATGCTAGGACAGGTTATAGTCTCAATATGCCTGCTTATCAGGGCACTGAACTATTTAATTCTCTCTCTCTCTCTCTTTCTTTCTTTCTTGTTCTTTTATATTATCTGGGGACAAAAAGTCCCTCAGGAAGCAGGGGAAAAAGAGTACATCAGGCAGTAGGGCAGTGAGCTAAAGTGTTGTTAACATTTCATTTATTAACATGTACTTGGTCTACTCAGTCTCTCTAACCACAGTTGTGCACAGAAAAGAGAGCATACGCCAGCCTTGAGCTAAAAAAATTCAGTGTGTGGCTGTTGATGAGTTGATCACACTCTAAAATACCTGATGAATTAGGCATAAAGATCTGTATGATGAGGAGGGTTCATTAGCATGAGGTCTCTCTCACCACTGTAAATCATACATCCCCAGACTTCAGGATGACTAAGGGGAGAGGGAGAGCAGCCAGCCAACTCCTTGTCAAATCAATGGCAAAGGCAGGGAGCAGAGCTGTGCTCCCACTGTGACCTTTCACAGGGTGGCAGACCGTTCAAGCCCTTTGTCATTAAACCAACAACGAATTGAGTACAGTAATTATATAAAGAAAATCACATAAATTGTTTATCATTAAAAGTTTTTTTTTTTTTTTTTTTTTTTTTCTTCTTCAAAGTATGTTTTTTTTTGAAAACTTATTTAAACTTTTGTGGTCTGGAAACACATCCATATGTGAATTTGGGTATTTCCTGGTTTCTTCCAGACAATAAATCATGCAAGGCTTTGGCCTTGATTCACCCTTATAAATTTAGGTATATGTTCTTTGCACCAGCACTAGAGGACCATGCAGGACCCCATCCGGTGTGATCTCCACCAGTGGTCTTGTGTGGAAGTGACTCATGATAAGGGCATCCCTGGTCATACTGGACAAACACTTTCTGTTACTGCAATACAGCCTCAGTCCTCCTGGAAAAAGGATACTGCTGGGGGTCTTGCATCTGAGGATAAAGTAGAACCAGGTCCTGTGTTGCTTACATCTCACTACTAACTAATAACGTTTCCTATAGGAGATACTTTGCAATCTTTTTAGCAGTGTATATACATGGTGTTTTATTACAATTAAATTTTATTCCCAGTCTTTAGTAAAAAAAAAATAAATAAAAATAAAACCATCAGGCAAATTATAACAAAATAACCTGTATCTGAGCTTCATCTATGGTGTATGAAAGAGAAATTGGGATTTAAGTTTAGGCAGAACAGAGATGCTGAAACAGATATTTTCTTCAGGGAATGAAGACTTATAACTATTTATTTTATTAAGAAAACTTAATAAAGTTTAGTTAGCTTTTTAGAACTGAGCTGTTATTCATTGAAAACAGTTTGAAATACTGTATTCTGTGCAAAGGACCTTAGACTGAAGTTATATTGGAACAGATCATTGTTTTGCCCTGGTGAGCTTGCAGATTCAAGTGGGAAGGGGGAGGGAGTCAAAGTGTTGTTTGAGGTTACATAAACCATTGTGTTTTGATATGTCTATGTGTTGTTGTTTTTTGTTGTTTTTTGATTGTTTTTTTTGTTGTTGTTGTTGTTTTCTTTAAAAATGAAATTAAAATAGCATGGAAGGAACTAAAATTTAGGTCAATTTTAAATGAAAATCAATATGTTTCTTGTGAAAATGGTGTGAAAATTCCATTTGCTTTATGAGAAGAGAGATGTTTTGTAAGGCAATGATAAAAAGTATTGTCATTTCTTGCAGAATAAGGTAAAAATCAAAAGGAAAAAAAAATGTTGAACTGTTACTATTGTTTTAAGACAGATTTTAAAGATCAGTTTTAAAAGGTTTCATAGTCAAAAATGGAAATAGGCATTTTTGGGAAATTTTTACTGTACTTCAGAATTGAAGATAGACGCACAAACATTTTGGAATTTCTCATTAGGTACCTATCCACATTTTAGATCCTTCTGATTACCATCCCCTTTTTATGTGACTTAGAAATCGTGTTACCTTTGAATTTCAGTAAATGCCTAAATGAGCATTGAGAACCTTGATTTCTAAGGATTATATTCAACATATGCATGTAAAAGTGTCCACATTGTCTTGAATACCTAGAAAGCTTCAAAAATATCTAATATACATTTAATATGCATACAGACTAATTAGGATACCTAATACATACTTAATAGCACCTCTGAAAAACCAGCTAGTTCCAAGAATCACAGGAAAATTTGAGCTCCAAAAGTACCTTCCTTCATACATGTCCCTAGAAACTAAGTGAAAAATAACCCTGCAAAATATTTTGTGTTTTGCCTAGTTCAAGCACAGGAAAAATGCAATAAAGTATATGGCCATGGGGTAGTGTGAAGTTGTGAATAGCCTTTTTGGCAGAAGAACAATCTTAAATTGTCTTACATAGGTTACAAAACCACAATTAGATACCATCAGTTGAATTCTGCCTCTCTTTATAGGCTTTCGAAATCTTCCCAGGGTAGCTAAGAAAGCTCTTAAAATATCATCTCAGGTGTTCACTTCTCTTGGATTAAGACATCTAACTATCGTGCCTTTGGAAATAGTTCCCTTTTATTTTAGCCTAAACTTAAAACAGACTCAGTAGAAAACTCCAGGATCCAGGGGTGCTTTTTGTCATGATGACACAGTTTATAAGTCCTGTATGAGACTCAAGTTTCCAAGAGTAATTAGAATGGTCTGAGTTATATCAATCTGTGTTTACAGATGGATATTTTTGTTCGTGTATTTATTTTAATATTGTACTCTGCAAAACATAATTGGCCTTTTTCCACCCAATTTAAATTCATTGGATGAATATGTAAACTTAGAAACCAAGGTTTTTAAAAGCTACCTTTTGGATTTTGACCCCATGGGGAATATTTGTGCAATCTAATGTAGTTGTTCTGAATATCATCCTATTTAGAAGCCTACAGTAGGATAAAGTTAGGCATCTACACTAAGCAGAGGGACATAGACATTTTACTCAGAGGGTGGTGAGGCACCGGAACAGGTTGCCCAGAGAGGTTTTGGATGCCCCATCCCTGGAGGCATTCAAGGCCAGGCTGGATGCAGCTCTGGGCAGCCTGCTCTAGTGGTTGGCAATCCTGCCCAGAACAGAGGGATTGAAACTAGATGATTTTTAAGGTCCTTTTCAACCCAGACCATTCTATGATTCTATGATTTCTAGAATATTATTCCAACAAACTAAGTTAGATTCCTGAAAATGGACAGCATAAATATTTCCTCATAATTTGGCATTTCTGTTCACTTTGAAAGTTCATATTTCTAAGTAAATTTGGTAGAAAACATGGCAAAATGTTGTTTCCTTTCTCAGGTTCAGAGGAGCTGCAGTGTAAGTCTATCCTACATTTCCCAATCACTGTGCTTTTACCTAGGGAAGATATTGTATCTATCAGGAGTTTACATGTTTTACTGTGCCCCTGGAATTCAGTCCACTGTGTAAGAACACTATGTTGCTGAAATGGCTTGCTTATATAACACTCTGGCTCTGCTATAGCCAAATGCAGTGGTAGGTTTAGGATCAGAGTATTGGCTGTTCCACTGTCTGGAGAAAATCTGAGGCTGTTCGTGATGCTGAATTGAAAGAGGAAGGGTCCTTTCCTTTCCAGAGTAATGACTGCTTTTTCTTTTGCCTTTGGGACACAAGAAGTGCATTTGATGAACCCATAGGACAGATCTAGGTTATAAACTATATGCTGCTCTGTTCTCCAGCCACATGAAAACATGTCAAAACCTATTCAAGGAAGCCTCACAGCCCTTACCAACCAAAACCCAAACCCCTTATTTTGTTTTGCTAATTATTTGTGTTACTACTTAAGAATCACATAGCAAGCCTTTGGATGGAAACAAAGTGAACTCAATAATGGATTCTGAACTGAAGACAAATTAATATTGCTTTTCAGATCCTTTATCCCTCAAAAAGTCTGTAAGTCATTGTTTCAAATGGTGATTTTTTTAATAAAGATTTACGGTACTTGCCTTCTAAGAAGCCACATTAAGAGGTACTTGAATGGTTAATGCTGTTTCAATGAAATCCTAAAATCTCATAAATCTATATTCATATTTTTACTGACAAAATATATAGTGTTTTAATTGTCTGGATGAGATTTTTGCATTCTTCTCAAAAGAAACATGGTTATAGGATTGTAAAGATGAGTCTTTGTGCCAGTGGAACATCTTAAGCTTATTTTTAAGATAACAAAAATATCATACATGAGGATCTAAAAATAGAAAAGGAAGTGAAAATTAGCAGTGTTTTTCTTTAAAAGCTAAAACGTTTTAGTCAAATAGTTAAATTATTTATCTTTCAGGTGAGATGAAGGAAGGAGGAGTAATAATGCCACTTGGCATTTCTATCCATTTGGATAGAAACAAGAATCTGGACCCAGTTTTTGGAAGGGAATATTTCAAGATAGTTCGCTCCCAGTTTTTTGTATTGAAATAGTTTTATGAAGGATTCAAATATTCCTATATGTAGAAGCTGGAATTCAAGCTTACACTTCTAGGGGACTGCCCAGAGTGCTGAGACAGAGTCATTCTTCCTCTTTTTCTTTGTTTGAGCTGAAACAAATTATCTAGTTCAATACAATTTTTTTTTTTTTCTTTTTTCTTTTTTAGGTCTGGTAATCAAAATTAAAATTCAATTACTTACGCTGTTCCAGTCAACCTAAAAAAAAATTTGTCACACCATAACTGTATTAAATCAGGAGAATTTATATGCTGCTTCATAATATGTATATAAAAATACAGGACTCCAACTCATCCAAAAATAAGTGGAAATGTTACCACAAATTCTTTTTTTATGTGTGAAGATTTTACATTAGTTTTTATTTGAAAAATAAGAAAGGGAATAGGAAACTGATTACAGAAGAGATCTCAATTAAATCTTGGAAAGAATGTTTCGTTTTTATTGTGTCTAATACTCATCTGAGAGAAAGAGTGTGATACCTTTATTAAACTAACGTGAAGCAGAGCTCATCCATAATTCTGAGCTTAATACAATGATTTCAAAGTGCCACAAAGAGTATCATAAGTATTATTTTCAGCTGTCTTCTAAAGCACGGTATTAGAGTAATGTTTCTGTCTGACTCTATCATCTTAACAATAGTAGCTTCCTGCTATGATATCTGATAACTCCGCACTGTCAAAACACCCTCAGCAGGCACTTCTTCCCAACACAACTCACAACACATTATCACAGCAGTTCTTCCTAGTATTTTCTCTTTCTGTCCTTTTTCTTCAGCTGTCCAGCACAAAATAAATAAATAAATAATGATAATTATATATATATATATAGTTGGTACCAGTACAACGGTGATTCAGTAGCCTTCTTAACAGCTGTTGTTGAACAGACACAGTTGGGAATTTTCTTATGAAACATTCCCTTGGAATATGCAGTTTGCTGAAAGTGAAACTTTTAAACTTTTTTCCAAGATCATATGTACCTATTAAAATAAGGCAAGAATTTCTGATCAGGGAGAAGACAAGTGCACTGGAGTAAGATCCATTATTCACTTGGATCATGTAGAATATTTAAATCTGTGAACTGAGTCTGGGGACAAATGTAAATATGAAGTGTATTTATGTCACTGAATGTTATAGAACCACTTCAACTGGATAGAACCACTATCAGTAATTCAGGGGTTGTTGCACAAAGAACCTAAAAACTAACAGAAAGTCTTAACATTTAAGCTTTAGGCTGATGCTGAGATGTCTTTTGCTTCTGAGACTATGTTTCCTTTACTAGACTGCATCTTCCTTTGAAGAAACACATGACAAATGCTTAAACTAAGCCCCAAGGCAAACAGGTGTAAAATACAATGAAACTGCTAATACCCAAAATGCACTGTCAAATCTTCCAAGCATTAAACATAAAATAAAATAAAATAAATAAAATAAAATAAAAATTTGGTTCCTTCTATCCTCTCTGGCAGGGCCAAAATCTCTGTTGCTTTCACTTTAAGTTTTAAAGCAAATTTTGAACTGAATATTTCCTAATTATGATCAACTTTGTACACACTGCTGTTTTTAAAGTATTACTGTTTTATAACTTTGTTATATGAAGCACATGCAAGCTATGTGATTTGTTTAAGGGCATATAATATATTTGTAACACAACTTGAAAGGCAATCTGAATCACTCAATTCTCAGAATTAATCTCTGAGCGAGAAATAAATTCTTAACATCTAAGTTATAATCCAAAGCTTAATGCTTTTGTCCCCAGGTATTTTCAAGTGATACTATATATTGTTAAGTTTTCCCTAAATTGACTGCTGGCTGTCCTTTTTAGGCAGGCCACCAACAGTATTATTTCTGTCTTACAACTAAGTTTAAACCTAAAGAACACGTGTCAGGACTGTTATTTTTTTTCACTTGTCACATCCCTGTACCTAATAGCAGAGTAGTGTTCTATTTATAGGACTGTTGGTTTTTAGTTCTGAGCTATTATTATTTGTTTATTTCTCTATACCTTGCTAGAGGGTCAAGTCCCAAGAACATCCTTGGATCACTGGTTGTCTGCGTTCTCTTTTGTAAAATCTGGCCTTCTTATGCCAAGATAAAACTCTCTTCACAGGCTTTCACAGGCTTCAATTTTTCCCCCTTTTTCTCAAAAACATGCTCTTTTCTGAAACTTATACGTGTCTGCCAAAGAGGCAAGCTTTTAAAATGAGATGAGGAGGTGGGGGAACCCACCACCAACAAAACACTGACTTGTTTTCTCCGGCTTTTAGCTACAAGTTGAGACCCTTGCTTTGTTTTCCTCTAATCGGATGCTTTGGCATGAAGCATCCAAAACGAAGATTGTTGGACTTGTTCATGGTATTTCAAAGAGAGCATCATTTGGGACATATATTAGCAAGCAGGCGAATAATTAATAACAACACACATGGAAGCAAATGAATGTTTTGCTTGTTGAAAGAGAATGAGAAAGTCAGACAAAGGCCTAGGCTCTATGTCCTTGCCCTCCACAGCAGCAGAAGAAATAATGTTATGAATAGCATTTAACTTGAATTTGTAGCAAACTGCTGCTTTTATCATAAACAATTGCCAGATGGTATACATTATCTTCCTTTTTTCTCCTTTCACAAAAGCAGCATTAATTGCAGAGCAGCCCAGGGCTCCACTCAGCTCATCAGTGTGATAACACTTCATGACCCTGATTAGCCGTCAGTCTACTCAATTAAAAAGATCATTTAGACATTCACCCAATCATTTGCCTATCGAGCCACCTGGGCCTCAACCAGGGGCTCCATTTTTAACATTCTCCTGCCCTCTCTCATCTCGCCTAGCTTTTTTACATATCTCCAAAAGACGTAATTGAATTAAATAAAGCGTCTCAGGGGCAGCTGCAACATCTGCTGTTTGTGGTATGTCAAGCCTTCAGCATTAAAAACAGTTACATATGCTCCAAATTAGCAGGTCGCAGAGATGAAACAGTCGATGATAGTGTTTTTGTGCCAGCATGAGAAGCAGCTCACAGCTGTGTGCAATTTACAATTAAAGGCTTTATCAGAGCTCAATTGTACTAGTGAATCAAGTGGTGAGAGGTCAGTTAGTGAATTAGACCAATTAGAGCTTGTACAGTTAAATTATCTGTCTTATTACCTACTGATAAACAGCCTTGTCATATCTTTACTCAGATGATGAAGCTTGGAAGTATTTTATGAGGTGATATTGTACTTTTGTGCATGTGTAATGGAACTCAGAACATAAGCAAAGTTAGTCTAATGCAACAAGCATATAGCAGACAACTTTTTGAAATGTGGAGGAAAAAAAACAACAACAAACATCTGCAGTTAGAACCTTTAAGCAAAATTGTTAGAATGGGAGTTAAGATTAAAAATATTGGCTGTATTTCAAGATATATTTTTCTGCTTGGTAAAGTATAAATTCATAAAGTTAACTAAAGGAAATGCTATGCTTCTGATTTCTAGGATTTATTTAATTACTCTCTCTCTCACTCCCACTCTGAAGGAGGGATGGGAGGCAAAGGAGAGAATTCTCATAAAGTCAAACTGTGATTTCATACTGTAAAGTAATACAGTAATAACAGACAAAGACAGAAACTCCTTCTTAGTCTCAGGATTTACAAAATTCTAAGAAGCTTCACTTGTAAGTCTGGACAGAGATGACTACAGATGGGTTAATTGAACTCAAGTGAGCCACTAAAGCCTTTTCAGAAGTGTTATGGATACAAGTGTGTCTGCTTATAGCTGGGTGGTATTAAGGAGCTGTTATTATCATGCCATCCTACTGTGTGAATGAGACAAACTGCACCAGATGCTGTAGCATCAATCTTATGAGCAGCTTGCCCTCAGAATGAGGAACTTGCTATTAGGGGCCCTGAAAAGTGGGGGGGGAGTAGGAGGTGGAGGACATTAAGATCAATCAAAATTCTGACAAATGACGTATCCTTTCACCAGGTTAGCTTATACAGAATTGCTGGTGACAGTGTTGCATGGCAAATTAATTCTGTTTTTCTTCTGTGTTTAGAGGACCAGAAATTTCAGAAACTTTTCCTATCTTTGCTTTGTACTTGAAAATGAGGTAAGGGAGGTATCCCAGTTCATTTATCCCAGTGAATAATGTTGACTCATTTTCTTCAAGGTTGGGACTTTCATTTAAAGAAACTCTAATCAGCAAGGAATAGGCCCTCTTTGAAACATCAGATTTAACATTTTAGTGTCTTTCTTCAGTGCATTGACCACATTGGTAAGCTTCAAAGGTTTAAAAAAAACTTGTGGATCAAAAAGAAAGATAAAAATATTTTTGGTGTTTGAATGTATTTTTCAACCATCTTATTCTTCCAAGTGATAAAACATAGTATCATAGAATATCGTGAGTTGGCAGGGACCCACAAGGATCATCGAGTCTAACTCCTGGCTATGCACAGGCCTACCCAAAAATCAGACCATAAGTCTGAGAGCATTGTACAAATGCTTCTTGAACTCCATCAGGCTTGCTGCTTGTCTCTGTGAAGAAACTTTTACTTACACCCTATCTGAACCTCCCCTGTCGTAGCTCCATGCCACTCCCTCACTCCCTTGGTTCCTGTTGCTGTTACCAGAGAGAAAAGATTAGAGCCTAACCCTCTGCCCACCTTGTGAGGAAGCTGTAGGGCCCTGTGAGATTTCCCCTCAGTCTCCTCTTCTCTAAGCTGAACAAATCAAGTGATTTCAGCTGCTCCTCTTGTATCTTCCTCTCTAGACTCTTCACCATATTTGTAGCCCATTTTGGACACTCACTGAGAGTTTTATGTCTGTCTTACATTGTGGTGCCCTAAACCTGCACACAGTACTCAAGGTGAGGCAGCACTAGAGCAGAGCATGACAATCCCTTGCCTCAGACATACAGCAATACCATGCCTGATGCACATCAGGATATAGTTGGTGCTTTTGGCTGCTAGGGCACATTGTCAACTCATATTCAACTTAGCATTGACTCCCAGATTCCTTTCTGTGGCTGGTCTCCAGTCTGTGGCTTGTCCCCCAGTCTGTATATATATCCAGGGTAATCCCCTCTCAGGTGCAAAATCTGGTACTTGCTCTCGTAGTTGATTGCCCAACCCTCTGATTTATCAAGATTTTTCTGCAAGTCCTCTCTACCCTTGAGAGAGTCAACAACTCTTCCCAATTAAGTTCTGTCTGCAAACATACCTAGTATACCTTCAAGTCCTGAATTCAAGTCATTTATGAGGACATTAAAGAGAACTGTCCCTAAAATGGAGCCCCATGTAACACCACTAGTGGCTGGCTGCTAGTCTGATGTAACCACTAATACTATAACCCTGTGAGCCTGACCTTTTAACTAACTGTTCACCCATCAAATTATGTATTTATCTAGCTGTATGCTGAACATTTTGTCCAGAAGGATATTGTGAGAAACAGTATTGAAATCTTAGTTAAAATTCAAAGAAAAAAAAAAAAAAAACACAAAACAAAACAAAAAAACACCACCACCACCAACAACAAACATTACATCAACTGGCTTCCCTTGGTCAACTAGGTGGGTGACCTTGTCATAACATGAAATTAAGTTCATTGAAAAGGACTTTTCCCTTGTAAACTCCTGAAATGAAAGCTATTGGGCCCCATAGGCTTGTATGCATTAATATATATATATTTAAACAAATAATAATATTGTCCTCAAATGGGCAAGGCACCACTGCCATTAAAGGTCCTTTCTTCATGGCTGGTTACTTCAGAATTCTCTTTAGCATCTGACCCCCAACACAACTTAGTCCCTAAACCTGTGAATGTCATTGACTAGTCTGTAGTAGGGATAAGCTTCATTTTCATGTGTACTGTTGAGGTTTTATCAGCAGGACTGGATCATTATGACACTCTTGGTGAAGGTTTCTCTGTCATCACAGTGGAACTTGATCTTGACATTCCTGGTCTTCTGGGAAGTACAGCACCTGCCATGCATGCGGGAGCTGCAGTACTTGGGATGGTACTTCGCAATGGAACATCTAACATAAGTAAACTTCACTGGGGATGGGGACTTCTTAATCTTGGTACATTTTTATTCCCTTTAGGGAGGCATAGCTAAGCTGGCCACATGGCCTCACTTCACATATCCTGGTCTCTTTGATGAAGTTACAGTCAGGATTATCACAGAATCACAGAATCACAGAATTTCTAGGTTGGAAGAGACCTCAAGATCATCAAGTCCAACCTCTGACCTAACACTAACAGTCCCCACTAAACCATATCCCTAAGCTCTACATCTAAACTTCTTTTAAAGACCTCCAGGGATGGTAACTCCACCACTTCCCTGGGCAGCCCGTTTCAGTGTCTAACAACCCTTTCGGTAAAGAAGTTCTTCCTAACATCCAACCTAAAACTCCCCTGGCGCAACTTAAGCCCATTCCCCCTCGTCCCGTCACCAGGCACGTGGGAGAACAGACCAACCCCCACCTCGCTACAGCCTCCCTTGAGGTACCTGTAGAGAGCGATAAGGTCACCCCTGAGCCTCCTTTTCTCCAGGCTGAACAAGCCCAGCTCCCTCAGCCGCTCCTCGTAAGACTTGTTATCATTGGTAATGAACTTGTGGATGAAAACCTAAACCTACCCTCTTTTAGTTTAAAGCTATTACCCCTTTACTTATCAGGGGAAACATAATCACCATTTTTAAAACCGTAAAAAAGTAAGACCCAGGGAGCTACAGGCTAGTCAGTCTCACCTCTGTGCCTGGCAAGATCATGAAGTAGGTGCTCCTAGAGACTATGCTAAGGCACATGGAAAATAAAGAGGTGATTAGTGTCAGCCAACATGGCTTCACTAAGGGCAAACTGTGCCTGACAAATCTGGTGGCCTTCTATGACAGAGTTACAACGCTGGTAGATAAGGGAAGAGCAACTGATGTCATCTACCTAGACTTGTGTAAAACATTTAACACTATCCCACATGACATCCTTGTCTCTAAATTGGAGATGGATGGAGCACTCAGTGGATGAGGATTTTGCTGGGTGGTCACATTCAGAGTTGTGATCAACGGTTTGATACCCAAGTGGAGACCAGTGATGAGTGGCATTCCTCAGGGGTCAGTATTGGGACCAGCACTGTTTACATCTTTTTTCAGCAACATGAATAGTAGGATCAAGTGACTTCTCAGCAAGTTTGCCATTAGCACCAAGCTGTGTGTTGTGGTTGACATGCTGGAGGGAAGGGATGCCATCCAGAGGAACCTCAACAAGCTTACGCCCATGTGAAACTCATGAAGTTCTATAAGGTTGAGTGCAAATTGCTGCACCTGGGTCGGGGCAATCCAAAGTAAGGGCTGGGTGGAGAATGGATTGAAAAAAAAACATGGGAGAAGGAGTTGAGGGTACTTGTTGATGAGAAGCTCAACATGAACCAGCAGTGTTTGCTTGCAGCCCAGAAAGTGGGTTGTATCCTGGGCTACATCAAAAAAAGTGTGGCAGGCAGGTTGCAGGAGGTGGTTTTCCCTTTCTACCCTGTTCTTGTGAAATCCTGCATGGAGTACTGTGTTCAGCTCTGTCCTTCCAACACCTAAAGACCTGGACCTGTTGCAGTGAGTACAAAGGACTATGAAGATGATCAGAGTTGGGGTGGTTCAATCTGGAGAAGAAAAGGCTCTGAGAAGACTTTATACCAGCCTTCTCCTACTGAAAGGGGGGATACAAAAAACAGAAAAATATGGTATTGTTTATCTGGTTTCAGTGGAAATTTTGGGGATGAAATGAAGCTATCTATCTATAGATATCTATAAATAATTCTATGTGAAGTATAATATCTTGGTATCATGCTTTATATTTGCATGGTGTAGCTCGTGCATCTTTCTTCTATAACTTAACACACTGTAAGAATCACATTGCTTCCTTGCATATCACTGCAGTATACATGGATGTATCCTGATGTCTTTGCAAATCATAATAATAAAAACACACCCTATCAATGACAGGTACTGCCAGTCTTCCTCATTCCAAAAATCTCTGTTCTTCACAAGCCTGCAAACCACAGCACATGCTGTGTACGTGACAGTCAATAGCAGTGCTTGCTTTTTCCTGTCTGATTCAATTTTGTTGGCATCTACCATTCTAGCACAGCCTTCCTTGCTGTCATGTAACACAGCGTCAGTACTAAAACAGATCTGAATTGCCCATGAGTTGCAGCTTGGCTCCCTGGCTGGGCACCTCTGACCTGAGCAACCCAGCCACAGTTGTCTTCAAGAGTGCATTACAGAAAATTGTCTGGGACTGTTAATTATTTGAGAACTAGTATATGATGATAAATATATCTGTTTAAATCATGACTAAGAATATTTGAAGAGGTGAAGCACAACTGGTGTAGCAGTATTTCTCATTGGAACAAACAGATCACCCAGGGAGAGGTGCTTATATGCTCACAATAGTCTTAGTTTTTACAAATAGTGTGAGTTTCTCTTTAAGATCCTTTCTTACCTATTTCCTAAACAGTACTACCACAAAGATACCAGGAATTTTTGATAATATAAACTTCAGTAAAATACAGTAAGACAGTGGAGTAATTTGGCATATCTGTCTCTGGAATGGTAAGCTCTGATTTATAACTTGCTTTTCAGATCCTTTCTTCCTTTTCAGTCTTCCAAAACTAACTTCACTAAAGCTCAATGACAGATTTTTATTTATTATTATTATTTTTCTCTTCTTATTGTACAGGTAAATCTGATGCACTTTTTGTGTCTATGTCATCTTCAGATGTTTGTTTTCCTGTATTTGTACTACTACTTCTTACTCATATATTATCCTAATATATTTAGTAATATACAGTTGTGTCAAGGATGAATAAATATATGAATTAGTGTGGGGAAGATCCATGAAGGATTTCTTGGTAAGCTTTTGGAAATAGCTGGCAGGGGATGACTGTATCAGAGGTCTGGCAGAGATGGTGAATTTCCATTGGAATAGTATGCAGTGGAATGGCAGGAGATCAAAAAGACACCGGAAGCAATAACAGGTGTATTTTTAATTAAGTATACATAGAGCAGTATTTCTAAGTTTCATCATCGATGTCAAACTGAGTAGACACCAAGTGATTCCTCTGTAACAGGGAAGCTTTTCTGTAGAAGCATCTGAGAGTTTTGGTCTTGATAAGGCAGGTGGAAGTACAGCTCTGAGCTTCTGAACTTACTTTATGGTTTCTTCTTTGTTATCCATGTCCCTCTATTTTCTCTATGAAAAAATGCAGAATAAGTCATCTGCCTATACTAAATCAGTTCCACCAAAGCAATCTCTTAGGTGATTGCCCAGCCCCAGGTGAAAGGGGTTCAGAAGGCATTGAAGTATGGTAACAGTTTAAAAATGCGGCTTCATTGCCTTTCTGATTTGTAACCCTCTAAGTAACTTTCAGCATTTACGATTCTTTCCTCTTCCTTGATCACTAAAGAATATGGAATGTGCATCAGAGAGTGATACAGTTTATTAGAGTATTAGAGTTTATTAGTAGTTCCCAGGGTAATCATTATCAACAGGATAACTTCTCTGACTACTTGACAACCCCTAGTCAATTCAAGGAATAACTTGACCATAGACTAGCAAAGTCTTTTTTGGATATAGTAAATAAACTGTGGCGTTACTGCCAGTCTTCAATTTCTAATCCTTATGATCCTGTCCATCTATCAAAAATAAAAGATAAATAGGAGAATTAATGAAAGGAGATCTTTGGGCTTACATAACAATTCTGATCTAATAACTCCTTTCTTAGAATGTATCAATTAAATTAATGTTAAAACCAAAACTATGAGCACAATTTACAATATTTGCTCTCGCAGTGAGAGATACCTATTAAATAGAGAGTTAGATATTAAATATCTGTCTTTGTTAATTTAGATAAACGCAGGTGTTTTTTTTTTGTTGTTGTTTTTTGTACCACACCAGACCTTCATATTGCTCATGAAAGATTAATTATTGTTCCATTATTATTTTTACTCTGTGTTAATAATGTATTAGATGTGCTTATTGCATATCTGTAGATGTATAGATGGGTACACTTTGGTTAGACCAGTCAGAAGTGTTGAGATCACTCTCACTCCAAAAGGATTCTAATGCTTATTGGTTTCATGTTTTAAGAGAAATGAGTCACTGCATGAAGGAATTTTATTCAAGATGTACTTATCAGATGTGTTGCCTTAGTGAAGATTATACTTTCTGTATTGATCAAACCACTCTCCCCTGGTGTACAGATGATTAATACCCTATTAACTCCTAAGATATGAGTAACCCAAAGAGTATATTTTATTAAGTGGCACTGCTTCCTGCAAAGTGCACACGGAAACACTACATTAAAATTAAGCCCCCCTAAAGCCTTGTATGTTCATTTGTTACCTGTTTACCTTGATGTGTGTTTTTTATTTATTTATTTATTTTTATTTTTTATTTCCTCTTAATATAATACTTTCCCCTGATTTTGCGGAATAACTTCTCTTTACTTTGATACTTCTGGTATCTTTACTTTGAAAGATACCAGATATGTGTTCTGTGCATTTTTGTATCTTTATGAGGATACAAAATGTGATAGTGATATGTTTAGAGCTGTTTTTAAAAGTTAGATTAATTTTTAATTGAAAAAAAAAAAAAAAATTACAACTCTGTAAAACTTTCTGATCTGGAAGTTTCTGCCTTTCTGCACCAGATTAACCAGATGTTCCACAGGGAAAAAATTGTATATAAAGTCTGTAAATCCTGCTCTGACCAAGTGAGACAATCTTGTGAACCAAACACCTGAACCTGTGTTTGTGATTCTTGAAACAAAGTATTTGGATTGGTGGTTATTGTGAACCTGGAAGAATATCACTCACCTGTTGGTTTTGTTATGTATTGAAGTTTATGTATATGAAATTTGTATATATAGTTTGTATTATGCATAGGGAGTTTTATTATGTATAGAAAGCTGGAGGAATAACTGTTCTGAGGCCAAATGATTTAACATTTCATATAATCTGTGAAACACCTAGGCTGGTCCAAGTACCAGCACTCATGAAAACTTTGTCATGGAAATCTCTAACAGAAGACTGAGGGGGCTTTAATTCAAAGTAATCTATTACTCAGTGATCTTGGCTTGTTCAGACAGTGCAAAGTGGCAAAGCTGGAACTGAAGCCTTTATGAATGAGTCTTTATATATGTACAAGAAATTTCAGAAAGGTCATGATTTCATCCTTCTGCAGAACAGGTAGAAAATAAATAAACCTAACAATAACATCAAATATGAAAACTAATGCTCTCAGCTACAGAGAAAAAAAAATATCCCAGTTTTTCATAATTGCCAAACAATAATACAAGCCACAAACTTAAGGGTAGAGTAATAGGCTTTTGGGTCTATCAAGGGTAGGCCTTGAAAAGGTTTTAATCAGAAATGGCTTTTTTGATAGCAAGCTCAGAAAAAACTAGCAAGCTTTTTTGATAGCAAGCTCAGAAACTTTTTATCTGATCAAAAGACAAGGAGTAAGAAGTTTAGTTGCTCCAATCTTTTCTTGGCAGATAGCACTTTCGCTCTGATATGATAACTTGGTTACTTTGTATGTTATCTTACTTCACCTGGATGGGATGGGCTAGGCTAGCAAAACAGAGGAATAACTTTGTCCTTTGTCCATAGTAATCATATGAGAACCTAGAACTTGAGAATAAGATATGCCCTGCCAGGTCTTGTTGATTTGATGAGAATCCATAAAGAGACTATTTAAGCACTCCTTATAAATTGAGCCCTCGGTGATTGAAACTCCTTAAAGACATGCATTTTTTCAAACACTTTCCAGGTTTTGGTAAGAGGCCCTCAGAATTGTTTGCAGTATTTCTTGATTATTTTTTTTTCCCTCTTTACCAAATCAAATGAGACAGAACCTTATTTTCTATGACACTCTATAAAATAACAGTTTCAGTTGTGTGTATATAAAATTTTCTTTTATAAATTTATTTATCTCTTATATTATCTCTTTTGCTGTTATAACTCAGCTTTCAGTTTTGGGCCCCTCACTACAAGAAGGACATGGAGGTGCTTGAGCGAGTCCAGAGAAGGGCTACGAAGCTGGTGAGGGGCCTGGAGAACAAGTCTTACGAGGAGCGGCTGAGGGAGCTGGGCTTGTTCAGCCTGGAGAAGAGGAGGCTCAGGGGCGACCTTATCGCTCTCTACAGGTACCTCAAGGGAGGCTGTAGCGAGGTGGGGGTTGGTCTGTTCTCCCACGTGCCTGGTGACAGGACGAGGGGGAATGGGCTTAAGTTGCGCCAGGGGAGTTTTAGGTTGGATGTTAGGAAGAACTTCTTTACCGAAAGGGTTGTTAGACACTGAAACGGGCTGCCCAGGGAAGTGGTGGAGTCACCATCCCTGGAGGTCTTTAAAAGAAGTTTAGATGTAGAGCTTAGGGATATGGTTTAGTGGGGACTGTTAGTGTTAGGTCAGAGGTTGGACTTGATGATCTTGAGGTCTCTTCCAACCTAGAAATTCTGTGATTCTGTGATTTCAGAAGAAATTAGTAGTGTTTTTTGTTTTTGCAGCTCTGTTAATATGGTTGCTTTACCTAAATTTCACATTAGCTGCTGTTTGTAAAGCTGTTCCCGCAAAATATGCGTGTAGGAGAAAACTTGATCATATAAGCATATCTCTAACACAAAATACATCTTGATAAGTGTTATGATTGATTTTTGGTGTAATTCTTTGTAAAACATAGTTTTTAATTGTCTAATATCTCTAAAGTGGATCTAAACTTGACATCATCTCTGCTGGCTGTGACAATGCCTTCACAGATAACAGTAATCTCAGGTTTTTATGGCTTTGTCTTTTCTTAGAGATCATGAATGAATCTGTTAGTCTGAATCTACTACTGGTCACTTTGTCATCTCATGAAATGCTAACATATTAAACATCAGGCTGATTGCCAAGCCTTTTCCTGTGAACAGATCTGTATAAGAGCTCTAGGTAGGCTCACAAAGTTATTTGAGGGCTTCAGAGGATTGGTGAATTCTGCAATATGGATTAATTAAGTACAAATCAAGATAGACTTTCAGTGGCATGAACAAATGAAGGAATATCTTTTTTTCCCTTTTTTTTTTTTAAAAAAAAAAAAAAAGAATAAAAAATAAAAATGCAGTATCCCACTTTTTTTTTTTTTTCCCTGACAACTGTTTATTCATATCTTATTATTTTATAATGTTGGTGCTAAATAATATTGGAAGCTTCAGATAATATGAATCATGAGTTGCTTTAAAAAATCACTGCCATCTTTGGTGTGGACTATCTTTTGTTGTGAATTAAAATGAAACAAGTCCTACATTTAATTATAAGCATTTTGAACAGTGTCAGTTTCCTCTATTCAGTACTGTTTCAACACAAGTATTTTAGAATGAATTTCATAATCCATAACAAATTAATCAGGAAATAAAATGACAACATTGGCTATTTTGTCTGTCTTCTGAATATGGTTCACTGTTTTTAGCCAAAACTTAAATAATGAGACTGTGGATTCTTTTAAAGACTTAAAATTAATTTTAAATGTCTAGATTGCCCTGACTAGACAGTACTTCTGTTTTTTGTTTGTTTGTTTTTAATACTCTCCATATAACCTCTATTAGCAGGATTCTGTAGGAAAAAAATAAAATAAAATGTGAATTTCAAATAAACTTTATTGAAACTCTCCAAAATGCCTGCTTAAAATGTCATAGCTTGACAAGCATATTTTACCCCACTGTGAAAACAAAAATAGAAAATAAACATGAAAGGTCAAAATAACAGAAAAAAAAAAAAAAAGTTTATTTTCATAATTTTATTTTTGTATTCAGTGCTCATCATTCAGTATTCATCTAATACTGATTATTAGATGAATTAGATCATTTGGAGTTTAAATAGTAGGAAATACCCCAAAACATCTTTTAAAAGCCTTCTGAAGCATGGCTTAAATTTGTCTTTAGTGAATGTCCTGAAATAAATGATTTATTATTTTTTCTTTTTTTTAAAAAATTATATATATGTATATATATTCTTTTGAACCAGAAGCACAAATATTTCTATAAAACTCTTCTAGAATCAAAGAGACTCTTCATGGCAGTAAGATATCCCCTGCTTTATCAATACAAAATAACTTCCTTTGATGAGAACTGATCCGTAAGTCCATCTTGTTCACTGTTCAGCACTGGAATAGGAGAAGCCCATAAACCTGCTTACTAACTGGGTATGATCTCCAACATCCACAATCAATACAGTATGTGTGCCCACCTATTTCCTTTGATATCTACTTTTTAAACTGTTTGTCCATTTATTTCTTTATTTTTTTATTGAATGTAGTATTTGCTCCAATAATATATTTGACCCCATTACAGAAGCATTATCTTCTGTATAGAGAAGTACTTTGCTCTGTCGTTTATCCAAGCTGACATCCAATTTCAGCAATTAACTCTAGTTCTGGCTAGTGTTATGAGATTTGTTGAACTTTTCTTGCTAGGATCTTTCCTGTCACCTTTATCATAGCCTGTCTAATACTATATCCTTGCTCACTTTAGCTCTCAAATTGAAGTCTTAACACTTGCTAGACTCTGTCTTACCACTCTGTCAAGACACCTTCACCGTGTCCTTAAATACATTATTTGTTCTTCTTTGTGTATCTCCTAACTCCACTACATCCTTGACATGGAGCCCAGTAATGCACACAGTTCTGTAGTGACAATATAATGTACTCTATCCTTTCTCAAATTAAATGGTGGTGCACAGCACTTTCTGTTTTTGTTTGTTGTTTCATTTTTTTTTATTATTTTTTATTTTTTATTTATTTATTTTTTTATTTTTTTCTGCTGTTGGACTTTGAGCCAGTGGATTTACGGAGCTGTCCATTACATCTCTGGCTTCTTTTTTCTGAGTATTAACTCTCAGTCACAAGTTTTTCCTGTGCCTAAGACATTGCAGAGGGCTCACAGAAGATAAAGCAATTTCATAAGGAAAGTCTAGTGACTGCAATGCAGATTTCAACAGGTTTGTTTGTTTGTTTGTTTGTTTTGGAGTGGGTTTACAAAGAAAGTAAAGTTGTACATTCTGTAATACTTTCTTCTTTCTATCAAAGGGTACTGTTTAGATGGTTAATATATCAGAGCATCTCTATGTGGAAGGCTGTTCCCTAACAAACCTGCACACAAATATTTGAAAAATTTATAGGACATACGGCAAAATGTTAATACAGAAGTATTAATATTGTATTTGCTTTCTGAACAGGGTGAATAACTTGATGTGGCCACGTTATCATAATGAACCATTTGATCACTGATCTGTATTACAAAACTGGATCAATTCAATATAAATCAATTTATATTTAATTGATAGGATCAATTCGATATAAATATCACAGACTAATTGTGTAACCTATTTTCCCCCCTTTTTCAGAGCATTTCAGTGTTAAGTATAAAATGTGCCAGGGTTACAATTTCTGGCAAATCAATAAAACTGAAGAAGGATTTGGACCAAAGCCTTTAATTGTCTTAACAAGAGCATGTATGCCTCTTAAACTAATGAATCATCAAGTATTATTGGATTTTTTCTCCCCTTAAAATTTTTGAATATGCTAGACTTCTTAAATAGGAGAGTAAATGTTAACAGCTTTGCAAATTAGCTGTGATTCTGTACTTTGGACTATAACACTCATTACTAAACTTTTGTTCTGTCATTTCTGTTCTTTGACAAATGTGTCTGGATCAACCACTTCTGCATTTTCGTTTTGTTTATTTTATCTCTTCAGTGTGTACAATGGAGGAGTATAAGTCAGTGTTACTAATTACATCCACCATATAGATGAACAGATCTCCCCTTATACTTTTTAATTTAGGACAGTATTGTGTGGGGACACTTAACCAATAATTAGTTTACTCAGATGAAGTTTAAGGTCTCTGAGCCTGGGTAAACAGAACTGTGTCTAGGACTCTTGTGAGAGCATCTATGTTGTGTGGAAGCTGCTCCTCTAGAAAGGATGCTTTTTTCCTCAGAAAAACATATTCACACCCATGCAAGTATTATAACTGGGTTGGTAGCGATCCTTCTGCTTACTGCTAAGCTGTTGTGGAAGTTGAAGGAGGACGAGAGGAAGGAAAGAATTTACAAGTAAAGAATACAGATGATCTTTCCAAAGCTGTTAATGAAGTGTTTCTTCTACATGGAATTTTTGTTTACAGCTTTCATTTTTCTGGGCCCAATCAAAAATCACAACTGTACATTTATTTTTCTTTAAGTAAATGCTTAAATCTTTTTAGCAGGATTTTTCATATGTGTCAGGAGTACAATCATGGGCTTATGTGCTTTGATAAGTGAGTGTAGGCTGCCAGAACAGGGCCTTAATGTGTATTCTTGCCTTTAAGAAGCCTTCTCTTTTTAAACCTACTGAAAAAAAAATGTTACTTTTAACTGATTTCTAGTTGAACTGGATCTAGCATAATATCAAAGTGTGTACAGCAAAGTACTATAATTCTATATTTCAGTCCATGAGTACTTAAGTCTGGTGTGGTTTCCCTAGAGATGTAAAGTCATGAAATGGTCTGTATAGAGAGAGGCAAGATTTAGGTGTCATTGCCCTAATGGACTTAGAAGCAGTGAACAGAACAAACATAGCAGCTATATGATCAGCTTATTTAGTATTACCTAGAAGGTTAGTTTGCTTACAAAATTGCTGAAGAAAATGCAGAACATGTCTACAAAGCATGGCATAGAGGATGTAGTAATAATACCTGCATGTGAAAAAATGTCTAGGCAAAAACCTTAGTACTAGTGTTAGCTGAACAACCTGTCCCTACAGGCAATAATTTTGAAGTGGCTTTAAGAAAGATATGATCCACCAGTCTTACAAAAAATATCTATGTGGTTCTAGGACATCCATGTAGATTTTTGTTTGTTTTAGATTTTTCTTCTTATATCATATCTCTGTGAAAATACAAATGTGAGAAGCTATTCATATTTACCTAAGCAGACACGTAACTTTCAGCGTGTAGATCCGCTCAATTTTTATTGATGCTAGGCTAGTATCATTTTTCTGTGATGTTGAAAGAACAATCCTGGTCTAATACACTAGGAAGTAAGTTTGTCTTATCTTTACTGACATGAATTATGTTATTAATTTAATTGAGGGTTTTTGTCCCAGGAAGTATTATTCCTCAAGTTATGGTTTAAGTTTAAACATTAGCAGAAATCCCAGGTGAAACGTCAAATGCAGTTAGCACTAAACATAGACAGAAAAACTAATGACATCTACACAGAAGTTTATGTATTTATCAACTGTGGAAACTCAAAGCTTATAAAGGTCTCATCCAGTCATAAACTGTTCATGCTTGATTCTTTTCAGTATCTACAAGACAGAACTCATGCATACATACGCTCCCAGGCAGGTGATACAAAACTGAGCAGATTTCTTATCAGATCATAAGAGACTTAATGGTAAGACCTCATCTTAGAACTCATAGTATAGTGATATGATTTGGAGATAGCTAAGACAGACTAGTTCATTATTGGTTTGATTCTGCAGAACAGTTGACAATGTGAATGCTAAATATAGATGAAGAATTGGATATGATTTATTTTATTTTATTTTTTAAGTCCAGAACAGCTTCCTATTATTTACTGGAGAATATTGCAGAGAGGGAGTCTTCAAGTTTGCATATGACTTACAGGAGTTAAAATACATACATACATACATACATACATACATATATATATATATATATATATATATATATATTTGTATTTTATATATATATATATATATACATATAAAGGACTACGCTAAAATACCCTTGCTAGAGTAAGGAAGGACATAACCTCCTAATCATAAATAAACCATGAAGGTCATGGTCAACACACAGATGACAGAATGCAACTGAAGGACCACTTCAGTCAACTCAGCCTCAGGCACTAGAGAAAAATTGTACATAAGTGTACTGATATGTCAGAACGCAATAAAGAACCAGAAATACCATCAACTTCAGGATGACATTCGCAGAAACCTGAACTCTAACAGCATTGATCTTACGTGTAAAGGCAGGCAGAAAATGATTGAAGTTGACAGAAATTGTGAATTTAAAAGACAAATTTTAATCCTAAATCAGAAATAATGAAACTAATGTTTGTGAGCAATGTACTGTACATACATATAACATAATTTAACACGCAACACCAGTGCAATAGAGTTTAAAAATAAACTGGAAATAATCTGATGGCAGAGGTTATTAAACAATTTGCTATGAATTATGTACCTTCAAAAAGAAAAGTAAAATATTTTAAGAGAATACCTTGAACTGCTGAATGGCATCCAGATTGTCATGCATCTGGAAGTGTCGTTGCTAGTACCACTAAAACAATCTTTTAAAAAGGTTTAAAAGTTTCATATATAATTAGGTATACTATGGATGTAAATGACAGTTTTAAAATATATAATTATCTAGGAACACCTTTATATTTTCATCTGGTGAAAATCGGAATTTTCTTGTTCTGAGTCAACTGACTTGCAGGGACATATAACAGCTAAGCCTATGGCACTTTTTTTTTTTTTTTTTTTTTTTAACACTCCTATCTTCAAACTATTTCCACTGATAATTTCAGGTACAGGAATGCAGAAGCATTCAAAACAAATTTATAATATTTAAATGACGCTATGTGTTTTCTGTAAGAGGTTTTGTAGAAACCTCTTGTATTGTTCATATATTAATCCCAGTGAAAAGCTAAAATATCACCTACTTTATTAGTGAGCCTGAACTTCCACTCCCACAATACTTAAAGCAAGATAGTGTGTCCTCATCTCTGAAGCAAAGACCTTTGCTGGTCCCTTATACAATAACCAGAATATATATCTCCCAGTCTCTTTTCTTATATTTCTTGTAATTAGATATATGCAACCTTTTATTTGACAACAAAAATTAATTGAGCATTTAGGAAAATTTAGAAGCCAGCAAACACAGTTCAGTATTTGTTAAAAAAAAAACTGCATTTAACTGTAATATCATCCTACATCAGATACTGATGGTTAAATAGACTTTACCTCTTTTCAGCTCTGATTTTATGAGTCCATATAGATGATATCTTTGTTTTAATTTCATACAATTAAAAAAAAATAGTTTCTGTAAAAGTGGAGAAAAGTTAGAAATCTAACTGTTGTATATATTTTCTTGGTTACATATGAACCAGTAAGTATGTTTTTTTTTTTTTTTTTTTTTTTTTTTTTTAATTGATTGCTCTTGTGTTCTCTAGAGCATTTTAAAGTATATCATAGTATCAGTAGCTGAATTCTAATTTCCTATCTACTTATGCTTTAAGTGCACACCACACTAAAAGTATTCAAACAGGTTGCAAAGATAAGTGACTCTTACCGGTTTATTACTGGAGATTTGACAGAACTGTAAATATAGTCTTAAATTAGATTTTAACAAAACTTTTTTTTATTGATGTTTCATATTGTTTTTTATAGGTTACTTATTATTTTTATTTTTGCAAATAACTAAGCTTAAAAAAAGAAAACTTCACAACTGAAGTATTGAATAAAATGTGTTTGTAGGAGCAAAAGTCAAAGGAACTACAGAAAATTCACTCAACATCAAAATTGGTCTACATTCTATAAGATAGTGGATTAAAAGCTGTGACTCCTGCACTACATTTTATCAGGTGTTTCTCATAACAAAGAAACATACTGCTTAGTTTGAGCTGTGGGGAATAATTGTGGAACCATTGTCTTGTACTGAAAGCTAATCAAAGCAGTTCAGTCAACAATCACTAGATGGAAGAAAAGCTGAGTCCTGTAATTATGCAATCATCTTATATATTGAAAGAACCACTGCCCTACATAGAAACAGAAAATTGACAGTACATTTGCAGTGGATGAAGACAGCTGGTTCCTAATTTTAAAAATATAGTATCTGTCCAAAGTTTTATTTTTCTTCATGTAGGTCTCTTACCAAGTTCATTGTCTCTTAGTATGCAAGTCTAATATTATGGGGAAAATATTCTCAGAAATATTAACGATTTCTTTTTGAAAAGAGGGATGTGACAAAATAAAATAATTTCAGCTCAGGTTGGTGATGCTAAACATGAAGTAACTGACCTGTAAGTTTTCCTTAGCTATCAATACCTCTAAACTGATAACATTAGCAAATTTAGTGTTGTGTTAGCTTTAAAAACTCTGGTCATTACCTGGAGTTAAAGGAAATCCTTTAATCTTGAGCATCTAAAAAATCTGCAAGAAAAGAGATGCATTGTAGATGATATGACAGCTAGAAATATAACAAATATGTTTATTTCACTTTATTTATTTTATTTTTTCCAGGGTCAACTATCTAAACTGAGTTTTGTTTAACTTTGATATTTAAACAGGATTTGTTTGCTGATAGTCACTAGGGGACTAATAATCACCTTGTATGCTTTGGTAAACCAGTTGGCTACAAAAACAGAGTATTGCCCATTGCCCATGACAAAGTAAACATTTTAAACCCTATCAGAATCAATTTCTTGTTGAAACTGAAAGAATGCAAGAGAAACTAATGTGCTGATAGGCCTCTCCTCACTTGCAACAACTCACATTCTGCTTCACAAGGCCTTAAAGAAACTCATTTGTTTTCTGAAGTTTTTCCCTATCCAAATACCTTTAACAAATCAAGGTCAAATCCAATTCAGTGGCTGCTGTGACATGAGAGAAGAGTCCCTTGATACCTTTCTTTTCTTTGGCTTGGGCTCATCATGAAAGATCTTTAAGAATCACCAAGCTAACCCCTAACCAGAAAATGAATCTAGGAAACTAAATAGCTCATCTGAGTCAATATTAAAAAACAAACAAACAAAAAACTTCCCTTCAACTTCCCCCCCCCCCCCATTCAAATTTATCTCTGCTATCATCTCAAATATTTGAGAACTAATTTTAAACTGAAGTTATTTTTGGACTTTGGTTCAGGTGGAATTAGATGTAGTTTGAATGAAAAAAGAAGCTCTCCAGTTTTATTTATCTCCACAACTATAACATTAATGTCTAAGGTATTCTAAAGTCATGGGTACATATTTTGACTTTTGCAACTAATTCACTTCATAACTAAAGAGGACTAAAAATAATATGATAAAAACAAGCATTTTTTTAAAGGTTTTCATAAGAAAATTACATAAATGTTAAATTGATCTGAAAATAGAATAATTGCTTAAGTTATTGACCTATAAGAAGAAAAACAAACAAAAAGAAAATGGAGTGTTAAATTTATATAATGTTGATTTATTGCTAACATTAACTAAAGCTTTAAAAGTGTTCTCCATAAAATATAGCTAGAAAATATTTTTCAACTTCAATGTTATTTCACTGCTCCCATTACCAAAACTGAAATTAATCCCCTTTCAAATGTTTTCTCTTATTTCTTGCTTTAGTTATTTCTTGATATGAGAGGACTTGGGTTTGCCAACAGAGGGCAATATTCAAGCTGGGAAAGACTCATCCATCATTTTTGTAACTTCTAATGAGTCAGAAGGACACATAGAATCCTCATCTGCTTTTATGGATATTGCTGTGTAATTGCAGTGTAATTATGGCGCACAACAGCTTCAGAAAATTATCCTTGAAGAAAACAGCTGGTTCTCTTTAACAAACAGAGATAAAATCTTGTCAATTTAAAAAAAAAAAAAAAATCCAAAGGAAAAATACTAAAAATATATGCCAATAATAAACAGGCAACGACAACAACAACAACAAAAAAGAAATAACAAAAAATTGAAATGGATAAATGAGAGAAACTGCTATGAAAAGTAAGACTAAAGTATAAAACATTAGAAAATTACAATGATGTGAATGAGCTTTCATTATAAGGCTTTATGTTACTAAGCAAACAGACTCAGTGAAAAGATTTCCATTTTTCTTTTCCACTCTTATGTAGTAAGACAACATGCTACCTGCTTTCCACACAGTAGAAGAAATCCCCTTGGTTTCAGTGGTGTTTCACAGCATGATAAGGCCAGCCCTGAGCCCCATACTATAGTTCCAAAGTCATGAAGCTTGCCAAGTCTTCATCTATCAAATAAATACCAACAGGCTCTTCAGGTGTGTTGGAGGGAGGGTGGGATAGGTCAATGGCAGGGTGCTGATGCCTGGGGTCAGGCCTAGGTGGGCAGATGGAGGAGGAGGAACTGTGTGAAGAACTGAGCATGGGTGCAGTGGTTCTTGGGTATGGAGAGCAGAGCTTGCAAAGAGCAGGTTTTAGCCAGTTTGGGAACAGGACCAAGCCACCTCCACCACAGACCTGAAAGTATACCAACTGACATTATCTATAGACATGGCTATTTGGTGTAGTTCTATAAAGTGGAAACAACAAAAAAAGAAGGAAAATGAAATGTTGGAAAACACTTTCTAGTAACTACAGCAAGTGTTTCCAAGGTTTTTGAAATCTATGTTGATATATTGATAGTTAGCCAAGGTTACACAGAGTAATTTTATTTAAAATACAATATGATCTGTGAAACTTTGAAAAAGATTACATCTTTTTGTTTATCAAAACCATATTAGCATTTCCTAATTTACAAATGTTTAGAAATTTTATGACCATTTGACATATACATTAATTCTCTACTACATTACTGAAGTACATGTCTGTACTACATTATTGAAGTATCACTTGTGGCTCCTCAGTTAAGGATGTGTTTTGCACTTGAAATAGGGTTATTAAGGTAGGATGATACATTTTCAGTCAATTTAACAGCATAACTAATACTAAATTAAACCCACAGCATATGCTATTTGAAGAAATTAACATTTCTGAAAGAACTATTTAACTTCCTTAATGGTGCATGACTTTTTTGCCTTGCATTCCATTTTCCTATTTGCTTAAATTTGGTGGAAACTGATTAGGCTGAAGAAAAACTCAAATCATAGAGAGAGTTCATGCTTGTATATGTGTAGTCTTCTCTGTGTCTGATGCATCGTGAGACTTGCCCAAATATTTGTACAGGTTAGTCTCTAAAAGTTGATCCTCTCTGTGAACAACATTATTGCTCCATTGAATTGAAGTTTTCATGTAGTCCAAGGGCTTTGAAAAATATTGGGAGAGTTAGAAGTATGTACAACTGGAAATTTAGACACAGTTAATTGGGTAGAGACCTATATATTTGTATCAGTGGCCTAAATTCTACCAGCCATTTTCAAATGTGCGTTCTGGATTGGCAAAGTGACAATATGCTTAAAGAATATGAAGAATACGTACACAAGCAACATTGCTACTAAAAACTAGCTAACTTCAGAGAGGAAAAAAAAAAAAAAATGATAATATTCTAGCTACTACAATGCAAAATACCTTTTACACTGTTATCTGTTACACAATATGGGAAACAATCTTAAACTAAAAAACATTTGGTTAATGTTGCCATTTATCCTGGTCAGTGAAAGGTTGGGGAAAGTCACCATTAGGGATATTTCTTGCCAAGAGGACAAAAAGATAAATGTGAAAGAAAGGCTTCATGAAAAGGCAGCTGGAATGTGTTACTGTCATTGGAGAAATATTGGTAAATAGTGCAACTGAACAAAACATTGAATAGACTTGGACCTGTGTTTTGAAATGTTCAAGCCACGGTTCCATTTTATTGATACTTATAATTAAAACGATATCAGTGATAAATTTCATGTAGACAATAACACCTATTCTCATGTAAATCCCACTGATTACTGAAAGAAATACTTAGGTATTCAAATTCACTATGGACATTCAATTCAAGAAACGACAGCTCTGTTTTTAAATCAAAATGCATCATTAGCAATAACAGTTTTACCATACAGATATTTACATTTCTCTTTAACAATATGATTATGAAAAAAAAATAATCATTTTTACTTGTGCTAACACTGTAAATGGCAACCAGTTTTTGTATATTCAGAGAAGGAGGTACCCCATAAGTTGTTAATAATTTAAGGACAGACACAAAGATGGACACTGGAAGAAAGAAACAAATTTGTTTGTACACCAAGGACAAAGATTTTTTTTTTTTTTTCTATCAGCAGGCATTGTGTATACTATGGTTGAGTGAATGATACTACTATAATGTTGTAGTATTGATATGAAGAAGAATTGGCTCATATAAATGTCAATGTTCATTCCTTGGTCTGTTTCTAGAAAAATTTCCAAGTTGAAAACATTGAGGGTGAAACTGACTGTGCATGCCAGATATACTCTCTAAGCAGCACCTCTAAGTGCAAAGGGGTTTCAAAGTAAGGAAGAAACAGTTTTTCAGATTGCAACTTTTTGGCTTGGTAATTTGGTTGTTGTCATAGCACAACAGGATTCTTTGGCTATCAAGCCAGTGGCAACAGACCACATGATATGTTTGATGGATTTTGTTATAACTACACACACTGATTACCAGTATAATTAAGCCTGAGCAGAATGCAAGCAATCTAAGTATACAAAGGGAAAGGGGAAAAACACATGACATGTAGGCAGTGCACAATACTGATGATGATTAATCTTATCCAGTGATGAACCAAAGTAGGGAAAGTTGTCGGCCTCTTATATTCTCTGTCACAACATCAGATGTATCTTTCTCCAGCCAGCACCCCTGGGTGAGCCAGCACCTACCTTGAGTTGGCGTTGTGTATTCTTTTTACAGGATCAAGACTCCATACCAGTTGAATGATTGACAGGATGACGTGAGATATGCCTCTTACATAAGGATCCAAGAACAAGATCTAGGTAGCTGGTGATTTGTAAATCAGATGGTCATTTGATGTCCCTACAGAGGACATTGTTTAGACTGTGATTCAATTGCTCACAGGTTCCTTTGTATAAGCTGGTTACACAAGCATGCTATGCAAACGTTCTCATTGACCCATACCATACCTGAGTTAAGGAGTGCTTCACCACAGATGTGAAACTTCGTTACAGTTGAAAAAAAAAAAAAAAAAAAAAGACTGGAAATCTTTACTTGTCTAGGTGATTAGTCATATTAGTACCCAATTCTAAAATGCAGGTAGTCAGAAGCTCTATGAATATAGCTTAGTTTTTCAAGGAAACCAACAGTCTCAATCAATAATTTATTTTGATTTTTGCTGTTAATTTTTGAAGTCATGCTAGAATGACATCACTGCATAGAAAAACATGCTGTCTTCCTGAAGAATTCCAACCAGTGCTATGGCCTGTTCTGAAAAGAACCACACAGTTACATGCCACCTAAAAAAACACTGTCCTCACTCAAAACATTACAAATGATTTAAAATTTTTCCAGCTAGAGAATCTCCTATTTCAAAAGAAGATTTATTTTTAAACTATCCTTAGTTGTGAAGGGGAACACAGAACATATGTGAGCATTTCCAATGTATTTCCTGCCACTGAGACCTCCATCTTCCATCTAGTCAATTGCAAGTACCCAAAGTTGGCCATGAGCCTGTTTCTGAGAGACCTTCTTCACCAACATATGTCTGTGCTCAGAATGATTGCTCTGGCCTTCAGTCTGTTCATTTACGTCTAATGAGGTCCACAGAGGTGACTGTATGACTCATACAATGAAGTCATTTTTTCAATTAGCATTCTGACAAATGCATTATAAGTAGAGCTTCAATAGGTCTCCACAGCTGGGGGAGAGATCAAATATCACAAAATAGTTACTTTCTTCTGATCTGATCAGAGAAATTTCATTCACTCTTGAGTATGACTGTTCATACAACAGATGAATATTGCATGCCTGAGGAGTGTGACCCATTCCTAAATCAAATTATTTCTGTATCTGCAAGCCAAAGTGCTCATGCAAGGCACAAAATTAAACCTTAGACTTTGGTAGGTAGTCACAATGTTCATTCTGAAAGCCTCCCTTTTATTAGAAATTCTTTTATTCATTATTGTGGGTTATAATATTTAGAAATGTAAGCAGCTGACACCTAATGGAAGAGTTTTAAGTAACTAATTGAAAAGAAATTCTTCCTGTGTGCCTTTTTCTTTTCATTTTGTTACTTGTGAACATTCACCAATACCGATTTTGTTGCATGAATATGTGAAGAACAGAGGAATCAGAAATCACCTAAAGAGTATGCATTATTTTTAATTTTTTATTGAGTAAGAATTATTTATTTTCATGTTTAAAAATATTTGTATATTTAGAAACCAAAATCAAAACCAAATGATTTAGATAGCAGTTATGATCTACAAATTGTGAATAGTCCAAGTAAATTGTCAGCAAATCACCCCAAGTACTGAAGTTCAATACATAAGCTGTTTGCAGTTCTAATGAAAACATAGCGAAAAGCACTTCATGTGTTGCTTTCAACGTATGCATAAACACCTGGAAAGTTAATATGACTCAATACAAAGCCACAATAGGCAGTTTTACCTAGACATAGAACAATGCTATAGCAACTGCAGTGACCAAATAAAGTATTTCTGGATGAAGTCAAAAAAGTAAGTTTTACTAACTCGTGGATAGGTAGCACAGCTAACTGATCCTGAATTTTAGCAAGCCTTTGAGTGATTCAGATACCCTTGTCCCACTGATTTTCAGTTATACAAATTGCCTTTGGGAACAGAAGTCTCCTTACCTGTTATGAGATTCACTTCACGTACCTGTAGGTAAGTACAGAATAAATATCTACACCTAAGGCTGTTCCCAATGTGGAAGTGAAACAGAAGAAACTTGAACAGAGTTCATCTGACCCACCTTAGGTAGCAAATTACTTCAACAGCAAGTGACTTGCTTATCAAACAAGGGGCAAGAGAAGTCCTCTCTGTTAACTGAGTGCTCTCTAGAATTACAGGTAAGGGGTATAATCCATTTTTTTTTTGCTGTTGTTTGATTTTGTTTTTGCAGATCAGGAAACTGTTGCTTCCCTTTTACTCCCTGCAGTAAAATAGTTTTCTAATGGTCTCAGTGTGATGGTTTTACTCGAGTGGGCAGCTGAGCTCCACCACAATCGCTCTCTCACTCCTCCTCTCCTCAAAGAGAAAGGGAGAGAAAAGACAACACAAAGAGCTCGAGGTTTGAGATGAGAATGATTTAATTAAAGGGAAGGGGAACGGGGAAAAAGAAACAAAAGAAACAAGGCCATGCGGAAGCACAGAGAGAAAGGAAAAAAAGTTATTCTCTACTTCCCATCAACAAGCGATGTTCGGCCACGTCCCGGGAAGCAGGGCCTCAAAACGCGTACTGGCTGTTCAGGAGAGACCCTCCCCCATGAGAGGCCCCCTTTTATTGCTGAGTGTGACATCAGGTGTTATGGAATATCCCTTTGGTTGGTTTAGGTCAGCTGCCCTGGTGATGTCCCCTCCCTATCAATTGCCCACCCCTAGCCGGGTGGCTCTTGGGGGCTTGGAAGGAGTTCTGATGTTGTGCCAGCACTATGCAGCAATAGACACAACACTGGAGTGATACCAGTGCTGTTCCAGCTACGAGTGCAGAGCACAGAACTGTGTGGGCTGCTGCAGGGAAAGGTGACTCCATCCCAGACAGACCCAACACACTCAGTTAATGTAATCTGCTGCTAGCATTACTCTTTACAAGCATGATAGTATAATCTTCAGAGATCCAATAAGTGCATACCTCCCAGTGACTTAAAATTAATCTGCTAGAATATTGTGTAACTTTTTCTCATATGTACAGTCTAAAAACAATGTTTCCCCTAAAAACAAACAAACAAACAAAAAACAACAACAAAAAACATGCATTAAAAAAAATAGTCTGACAGAAAAAATCAGACTGGAAGTGGTAGGCAAGGAAAAAAAAAAAAAAGGAATAAAAAAGAGAGAGGGAGAGAGGGAGAGAGGGAGAGAAAAAGGTAGTAGCTTTCTATGATTCCTGAGGAGACAATATATTTGATGATCTCATCATGAAGGTTACTAAATAAATGAAAGTAAATGGCTGGTTGATTCCCTTTAATTCAACATGTGGTGTAGACACTTCCTTCCCATTCCCTCGCTATAGCAGATTGGATCACATTAGGCTTGACAATAAGGATTGACTTAGTGGTTTTCAGTTCTGTGTAGTGATTTTGATTCTTTTTCAGAATGATTTACTGGTTGCTGTAATGTGCTTTCTAACTCTCATTTTGTTGGTGCTGTTTTTGTTAACTTTATTTTGGAAGTTGTTACTAGAACTTTATTGACATATGTTAGAAAATTTCAAAATCTCCCAATTAACTACATATATTTTATTTTTGTAGTTAAATCATGGTCCTTTTAGTTCTCTAGTTTTTTGTTTGTTTGTTTGTTATGGTGGCAATTTTTATTTCACTTATTTATGTATTTTGCACTAGGCCTTAGGTCAATGATGGTATGGATATAGTTGTCAAAGATAATAATAGGCAACCAAAGTTACTATTGCATTAAAGCAGGTATGAATTTTAAAGTGTGCTTGACTTAAAGCAGGAATCAGTACAAATGCAAATATTCCCTGGTGTAAAATAAAGCAAATGAAAGGAAATGAACAAAGTACTGATTCAATGGTTCATAATCAATGCTAGTAAGGATGTTGGAATGGATGGTTTAGAATTTCTGAAGATGGTTACACAATATTAATCCACTATCTTGAGTTATTTAATATGTCCTTGATAGATGCTAGGCATCGGTGAGTCTTTGCATACATCCTGGAATTAGTGTCATTTAAAGAATTATCAGTTTTTATCACCTCTCTTGCCAGTCAGTACAAGTTAACTGATTAGATTGTAAGAGACAGAGAATGATGAAGACTGCAAATTCTTTTTTTTTTTCTTTTTTTTTTTTTTTTCAAATTTCTCATAATCATCCTTTCATGTGACTTTCATCCTTATTGCTTAATGACTATGATCTTTCTCCATTTTATTAATGGTAGAACTTTTGCTTTTAAAAATTGGTTGACCCAAGCAAGTCTTACAAATGTCTTCAGATATTTTCATGTACCCAGTTTAATTAATATGTTACTTACAGACTTTAACAAAAGTCATTAGATACGGGCTTTTTCACCATTAAATAATTTAATGGCTAAATCAATTTCTGGTTTATATTATTAATATTGATTTACTTTCATTTTCCAAAAATACCAATCTGATAACACAGTGCAATGGTGCTGGCATTTCATTAGGTTTAAAGTCAGCTTTTCAAAGAGATTTTGGTCTTAGTCAGGACTGTTTCAGCTGAAGTAGCATGACAATCAATAGAGGTAAAATAATGTTGCTATCCTTTTGGGACAGAAAAAAAATGAATTTAAACCTATATTTTAAGTAGCTAAATCAAGATACTTCTTCCTAACTCTTTTTTTTTTTTTTTTTTTTTTTTTTTTTTCTCCAGTATAAAAATGGGAGTGTAGCCAGGCCTCTTAGGTTATTTGGTTTACCTTAAACTAACCAGCTTTATTTTTATTTTTATTTTTATTTTTATTATTGCACATTTTCACTTCTGGAGCACCCATCATTTTTACAATGCTTTCTGTTGTCTCTGCTCATGTAGTCAATTTACCTCTTCTACAGCAGTTCTGAATCTGGTCAGACTGTCTTTGAAGAAAGAAGTTATTTATTGTGGGTAAAGACTGCAGAAGGTGGGGCTTAAAGATCATATAGGCAATCAAACCTGTCCCTGCATCTTTCAGTGAAGAGTAACTGGAAGCACAAGCAAGTTCTATTGATACTAGCAAGTATTGACCTTAACATGATAGCTAGAGGTGTAAAAAATGTTCACAATGAAGCCAAACTCCTCTGAAGGTCTACATTTGTCTAAAAGTCTCCTGGGGTAAACCTACTCTTGAACTGAATTGGATTTTGATATTAAATTTGGTCAGAATTTTATCCTTGCTCAAAACCTACTGAGAGGTTTGTTATCCTACTTCTGACTGCACCTAAGCATGTCCAGACATTCAGAGCCATGACTGGGTCCCCAGACTTACTATCTAGAACTATGTAATGTTTAAAATGTTATTCCACATTTTGGGCCTTAAGTTATCTTTAAAAACAAAGGGAGGAAGGGAGGGAGGGAGGGAAGATGAAAAATGCCTCTATGCCTGCACTCCTTCTGGGCCAGTTTTGTACTTACATAATTGTGAATATATGTAGAACACATATTTAAATGCATTTCTGTGAATGACTGCATCATGAAGCCAGTGAAACTCAAGAAACTATAAAGTATTGCCTAGTTTACGGTCATATCTGTTTATGGTGGATGTGATGAAGTGTGGACAGTAAAATAACTGTAGTATGGAATATGTGAATGTGATTTTCTTTACCATTGGTAGGTGAGGGCATCACCAACTATATATTTCCCCCCTCAGATGTGTAACTTACCGTTGGACCAGAGTGAATGTGCACTGGAATATGAGATTTGTGTATTTGTAACAGAGGGCGGGGACCTGTACTAGACATGGGATCTTTGATGCACTAAATATTCTCAATTATGAAGTCTAAAGGGAAAGAAGAAGGTAGAAAGGTCAGATTGTGCCTGTCTAAGGAGGTGAAAGGAACAAAGACTGTTTCTTCCTTTGTACTCACCTAACAGTGACCTGTGGACCATTTCTGTCGGCACCATTCTGACCTGTTGTAAGGGCACACATAAGAGAACAAAAAGGAGAAAGCTGCCTCAGTCAGCTGTTTTATAGATGCACAAGGGCCTGGGACAAGCTGGTCTGATCTAATAAAAAATTCTTTTTTTTTTTTTTTTTTTTCTATGCATATTTCAAAAGGTAATTAGAGCTCATAATCCTAAATAAAAGTTTGTGTCTCTTCTGATTTTGCTTTACTGAATATTTGAAAAAATATGTTTTTAAATAGAATTTAACTCTCAAACAATGAATTAATTTCATTTTCCTCTCATTTTCATTTATGAAAAATCATATCACTTGCAACGTAACAAAAGCCTTCAAAATAGGACTCTGATTCTTCATTTAAAAAATAAAAATAAATAAAAAAAAATGAGTGAGATATTTACTCCAGCACACTGTAAAGATCTTATCAAAGGATTAGCAAAACATATCACCTGCTTGGAACCTGAAAGCTGTGATTTCCACTATATGAACTGAAAAGCCCAATGTAGAAATGCCTATGACTCAGCTGTAAGACATTTCACTACATGAGAGCCTCTATGTGCCATTTAAAATGTATAAGTGTCATCCTAAACCTCCCACTCTCCTAAGAATAGAGCTATCACCGGACCCTGTTATCTCACAACCCCAAGGTACAATATGGTAATGATACTGCATAACATCAGTGTGTAGAGAGAAAAAAACACTGAAGATGCCGCAAGCATCTCAACTATAAAGAAAATCAAATTAAAATATTAATTTACTGATTAATATAACATTAGATGACCCATTTCTCCAGCTTGTTAAACAACAAAGACTTGCAAAACTAAATAAGAGCCTTAGAGATAAGTGTTTTAAGAATTCCCATAGAGATGTTTAGCTGCTTTTTAAGCATCATTAAAGATGTACTTTGCATATAACAGGCAGGTTTTTTTTAGTTTTTTTTGTTGTTGTTGTTGTTTGTTTGTTTTTAACAAGTCCTGCTTGTGTTTAATTTACTCTTTCAGAAAAGGTTATAAAGTGGGGGGGTTTGGTCATAGAGACTGAACCAGATCGCACTGTAGTGTGATAGAATGAGACAATGAATTCAAGACAGTCTTGTGAGGAAGAAAGAATATCTTACATGTTAATCATGAGATAGAGAATCCAAAGTTTGGTGTTTAAATAAGCTACAAAATTTAACCATTTGTATCCTCTGTGCCTCTATTATCTGGCTGTAAAATGAGGATGAAAAAAGTTCCTTTGCTGATTTTTTCTATTTAAAATGCCTACTGTTCAGTATAATGGGAAATGCAAGACATGTTTTGTATACAGAAAATGACAACCTAATTAAAAGTAACTTACTTTAAAACTAAAAAAATAATAATTAAAAAATGGTGAAAGCCAAAAACAATTACTGTAAAATTTCAGTAATACTGAGCAAGGTTTTTAGAAAATGTACCTGTCCCTAAGCCAAACCCTAATAGCATTAGAATTGTTACTGCATTCCTATGAGCCAACCTATGGCTCATTAGGGCAAGAAACTGTGCATCTTCTGTTCCTATGGATAAATGTCTCTATTGTTTCCTTAGTGATCTACAAAGTACCAGCCTGTGAGCACAGATGTTCACCTTGCATCTCTTAATGTTTCTTAAATTTATCTTTCTGCAAAGTTTTACAATTCTAACCTTGGCCACCTCTTAAATATCTGATTACATAAACTAAGAATAGGGTGAATCAGGCTTCTTAAAACATTGGAGATGGACTATGTCCCATATACATACAGCATTTATTTCTCCTTTTTTTTTGTTTTTGTCCCCCAGTTGCTGCCTCCAGGGTACCAGCTATCCTTATCACTGCTCCCATGGCAACAAGTCTCTGCTCCAGTGGTAATGGTTCTGTCTCTTCATCTTCTCCCTCTGCAGCTATGTTCTACAACATGGAAGTAGCTTGATTTTCTTGCACTACTTTCTTTCCTTTATTTATCAGGCCATCTGTGCCTGTTACCAAACTTCCACTGTGAATATACAGATTTTCTATGTGGCTCAACTTTAGCAAAAAAAATGACTGTGTGAATTCAGGCCTTTCTTCTTTCTTCTCCTGACATACTCTGAACTCTTTTCTTCTATGCTTGAATGTCTGAAAGAGGAAATAATTATTATTTTAAACATTGTCCTCCCACATTTCCATGGCAGGATCAGTATGAATTGAACTGGAAACACAAATATTTTAAATCTTAAATTGAATAAGAAAGGTTAGAGTTGTATGTGCTTTAAAAACACTCCAGCTGGCACCAGATTTTTTTTTTCTTAGACAGTATGTGTACAGAAAAAAAAAAAAAAAAAAAAAAGTTCAGAATTTTTTAAATAATTTGCTAGAATTAAATGAGAAAAAGATTTTAGAATAGCTATTCCTTTTAATTTTTTTGGTTGGCTTCTTAATATTCTGTAAGGCATTTCATAACCCAAAATATTCATGTGGGACCATGATTTAATTGTGCAAACAATCCAGTAACAACTAGCAGTCCCAGAATCAATATGCAGCCATCTAGGAATGCCAAAAATACATGGACTAAAAATGACAACAGCAACAACAACAACAAGAGAGGATCACAATTTAATGTTAGGAAAGAGAAAGAGCCAGTTATAAGGGGGAGTTATAAGGGAACATAGTAACAGAATCATATTATAGGTAACAGTAAATATGTCATTTTTAAATCAAGTTGTTGACTTGCAATTTTTTGGAAGAAACAATGTCACTTAATGAATACTTCACTATTCATTACAATGACTAGCACAATATTCACTTTTATATTACAGTGTCCATTTTGTTTTCTATTTTTTTTTTTTTCTGTTTTTGTTGTCCTTTCCTTCCTTGCTTCCTTCCTTGCCTTTCTTGCTTTTCTTGCTTTTTAATATCTAATGAGTTTGGAATATGAATGTTCCCTTAATCTTAATGAGAAATGTGAGATATTTAGTTGATGTCAGGCTGCAGTCTCATGTTAACATGGCATTGAATAGATTAATTCCCCTGAGATATAACTAACTGTATCTTAGACAACCCTTTGTTGTGTTGTTTTAAGGGGAAGTGATGTTTTTAAATCTATACAAGTCGGAAGCCAACTGACTGGAAACAGCTAGAGCTATAGAGAAGGACACTGGGATCCTGGTGGATAGCAAATTGAACATGAGTCAACAGTGTGCACACCAAAAGACAAAAGAAATTAAACTCCATATTGTACTGCATTAACAAATGCACAGCCAGCATCTCACAGAAAATGTTTATTGCTCTGTGAGCTTGTGTGAGTGCTCACATCTGGAGTGTCATGTTCAGTTTTGGGCTCCCCAGTATAAGAGAGGTACCAACAAATTGGAACAAGGCCAGAGAGGTACCAACAAATTGGAACAAATGGCAACCAAGATAGGCAGGGGCTGGAGAACATGACATGCTGAGAGAGGGAATGAAGGAAATAAAGGAAGGCTAAAATGTAATTTTTATATTTTTTTTTTTTTTTTTTTTTTTTTTTTTTTTTTTTAGTTTAATTGGATATTATAGAGATGGTTGATTCAAATTCTTTTGAGTAAGTCACTTAAACTTCTGTAACCTTGGACAAACAAAAGAGCATCTCCATGTTCCAAATTTTACTCCAGTAAAAATTGAATGAATAATATTTCTTTACATTCTTCCTAAGAGTAATTCACTTTTATGTATTATTTTTTGTTGTTGTTGTTTTGTTTTGTTTTGTTTTTTTCAGACTAAACCAAATCAGCTAGTGGTCATAGTAGCAATTGTAGATCTGGCTAATGTAGGTATTAGTTCATAAACACCAGTATAAAATCCATGGATAAAAGGGGTAAATAAATGGTTCCATAGACCTTACTAGGTATAGAAAACTATTTTGAGTATGTCCGCAATCCAAATAACTTTTAATTATTATGTCTAATAAACACTTTGATTAAGATACAAACACAAGGAAACAGATGTCTTTTTTTTTTTCTTTTTTTTCTTTCTTTTTTTTTCTTTCTTTTTTTTTTTTTTTTTTTTTTTTTTTTTTCTCAGCCTTATGACTGGTATTCAAGAATTGTATCAATTTACCATAAATGTATGCTATGTATCCATGTATACATTTTCCATATATTGATGCTTCAATATCTTCTCTGCCCTAAAAGAAAATACCATCTCCAAGTTCTTGCGTCATGTTCCTTCCTGCTATTCCAGGTGGAGTGCTCTATTTCTTGGTTGTATAGTGAGACACTGTAGGTGGTAAGTCAGTACTTTGTAAATGTTTTGTGGTTAAAATCCAAAGATGTGATTTGTGTTTATAAGCTTTAAATTGCCTTCCTGACAAAATATGCACAAGCTGAAAGCTTCTGCTCATGTAAAATTATGATGGGTTGCACTTTATTGGAACTTATGAATAGCTGTTTGATTTTAAACCATTAACCATTTTAATGCCTTTAGAAATTATGGTGGGATAAAGGTATCTGTATCTCTCCATCACCACTGTCACAGTGTGACAATAGAAGACCATTTTTAAGAAACCACACATTCAGAAGCATATGTATGCACTCAGGTATACACATGATCACACATTCAAATTTACAGAAAATGACAAATAAATTAAGTTGACTTTTTCTTTCAGAAATAGGCTCAGCACTAAATATTCAGAATATATAGAATACGTAGATATATGTCTATATCAGAATGCAGACAATCTATTTAGATATATATATGTACAAAATATAGATACAGAACTTAAAACATTATATATTCAAAGAACTAGAACTTTTCTGAAAACTACTTTATGTTTTTCACCTATAGCTAGTTTAATTAATGTATTATAAGAAGAACCAGAAATAAATATATTTTTCCCAGGACTTTGATGTTTGTGAATATATAGATTTATTCATGCAAATATACCTTCAATATTCTCTTCATATTTCTTTACATCTAAAACTTTATTGTCGTAATTTAAACTTTTGTTCTATGCAAGGTTTACTTGCTTTGGCATCCCCAAGTTAAAGTTAAGGGAGCATGAAGTCAAGGGAGTATGTACATTCAAAAAAGTACATTCTTTTTGAATGTACATTCAAAAGTACATTCTTTCTTCTCAGTGGAGTCCTTCAAAACAGGAAAAAATGTTTCATATGTATGCAATGTATGCATGTTTGTTAGGAAAAGAAGGAGAGGAAACAGAGTTAAAACTGTTTGTGAAAGCTTTTTTTTTTTTTTTTTTTTTTCTGGCTAAGAAGCTTTTAGCAGCAATAGTTAAATATCAAATATGATTAGACAAAACTGCTGTTTAAAACTACAAATAAAGTGGAACATATTTGTGAAGACTGTCTATCAGAAATTTAAAAAGTAGTGGTGCATAATTTATCAGCATTAATAGCCTTGGGTGCATTTCTGAGGGAATTAACCTAAACAGTCAAACTATTTGTCACATCACTATACATAAAATGTACTTTTAATTAATAAATGGACATTCTATTGTCTGTACAGCTACAACAATCAATCCTCCTTTACCTTTTGTCTACAGTTTGGGTTCCTTTAATGGGTTTTAATGGGTTTTACATTCTACACTCACATAGCAAAGCTTATTTATTTGCTTCCTGGAAGACTTTCTGTACTTTGCGGCATAATCTCAGAGTGTCTTTGGTATGCTTCCACCAAAATATCACTATGGACATAAATAATAACTCTGTCTGTTACCCTAAAGCATCATTCATTATTCCAGAGCTGACATGTTTGATTCAAGCCTACCCCGGAAGTAATGAGGTTACTTAATGTATTGTAGTTCTCGTTAATAAATTAAGTCTGTGAAGTCCTTCAGTTAAAAGTTTTATCTTTTTTTATTTTTTTTTCAGGGAAGTAACATGTTTTCAGTTGCTCTGAATGGCTAAGGAAATACTTTGATTGCATAGTGTCAAGTCAATTGTCAAAGGGGATCTATTTTACACAGAAGGAAACCAGGTTGATCCAGATAGAGCAGATGAACCAGATAGACAATAGTTTTGTTGGGACAATAGTTTTGTTGGGTGCTGAGATAACAATTCAAGATCTGAGGGTTATAGTGCTTTTTTGTTGTTGTTGTTTGTTTGTTTGTTTTTTTGTTGTTGTTTGGTTGATTTTTTTCCTAAAAGCTTTGGTCATAACTGCTTCTGTGATAATATTATAATACCAGACAGTATTTTATTAGCCAGCCGTTGATATATGGAGCATGCAGTTAGCTAAAAGAAACCTGCAGATAGTGTAGCAAAAATATAAAGGCATAGGTTTGGGGAACATAATGGAAATTCTTAGTCCTTCTGAATTCTGAAAAAAATAAAATAAAATCCAAATACCTGAGTATGGTCAGAATTCAAATAGAAGACATGAAAACACATCTTCCATTTTGCTTAAGTTTAATATCTGTTGAATATAAGTAGAAAGAAAATAAAGACTTCAGTGATGTTATAGAACTACTGCAATTTGTGATTTATGTGCCTGCATTGTTTTGCCAAGTTATACGTGTAAACTACAAAATAGACCCAAAAAATAAATAAATAAATAAAATAAAAAAATTATATTGTCATTGAAAGATTTCCCAAACAAGTCTCAGATGAGCCTTGTTTTCTGGTTTGATCCTTGGGATAGTTTTTCATAGGTAGCACTGCTAAGAGAAATCTCAAGACAGTCCTATAGTATATTCCATGAAAGAAAAATGACTCTTTTGTATTCCTTATACTGCTATAATGGTGTTAAATGTATTAGATGCTGCAAAACATCATGAAGATTTTTCCCTTTGTTGTGGGTCTCTGTTCTGCCTCCGTAGGAATGAGAGTACTATTTAACAGAGAACAAAACATACCTGAATAATCTGACCTCAGACAGTATGTATGCTATGAATAAATGTAAATTCATTTTGACATAGATAAATTATCTTTGGAAGAGTTTCAAGCATAAAGAAATTAAGATTATCAGGATATGTTTTTATATCAAAATAATATAATTGAAAACACAGGAATGTTGTGACAATGTAAAACTTGTATATTTTTCTTGCTAAAATTGTGCTATAATCCCTAAACAGCTTGCCATAAAACAAAGGATGGTAAATACTGCTATTAGCATGACAGGAGTGGATACACAGAAACATAATAGTTGTTCATAACTATACAGTTGTTTATAAAGTTGTTCATAAAACATACAGTTGTTCATAAAGCAAGAAAATGAAGCCTGAAATACTAATCAAAAAAAAAAAAAAAAGTCATTTTTCCCTTTCTGTATTTTCTACATCATTTCCATGCCTAAAAACAGATATGTATCTCAGGTAATTAGGTCCTGCTGCTCTTTCTTACTTCTCACAACTTCCCTTCTACTCGATTTTAAAGCAAAGTGTCTGTGGCTCTTTAGTATTTATGGAGACTCACATCTCTACTTCGCCTTTTATAGAGCTCACCCACTGAACCAAAACCGCAAACCAAATTGACACCAGCTGTGACCCATATCAAAAAATTTATTCCAAGAACCTACAAATAGCATTTTAGAATTTAGCCCGCCATACCCAAACCTAAACTGTTGATATGACAAAACTTATATGTTATCTTAAAAAGATTCAGAGCCAAACATCAAAGAACATAATATGTCATATACAGCTTATATGAATAGAAGCCTGACTCGGAGAGCAACTTCCAGTTGCTGTTTCTCTTTTTCTTTATGTTTTGCACACATAATCATCGAAAGTAAAAGAGTTTAGACAAAGTTATTAGAAAATAATAACTTAGACCTCATGGGTTTCTCTCTGAGTATAGCCCCAATAATCATAGAATCATAGAATATCTGAGTTGTAAGGGACCCACAAGTATCATCGAGTCCTACTCCTGTGTCCCCAAAGGACCACTCAAAAAACAAAACAAAAAATCAGACCATGTGTCTGAGAGTGTTCTCCAAACACTTCTTGAAATCCTGCAGGCTCGGTGCCATTACAACTTCCTTGGTGAGCCTGTTCCACCAATCCTCTTGGTGAAAAACCTTTTCTTGATATCCATCCCGAACTTTCCCTGTTGCAGCTTCAAGCTGTTACCTCAGTTTCTATTGCTGGTCCCCAGAGAGAAGAGATCAGTGTCTGCCCCTCCCCTCCCCCTTGTGAGGAAGTTGTAGACCATGGTGAGTTCTCCTCCAGGCTGAACACTCTAAGTGACTTCAGCCACTCCTTATAAATCTTTCCATCCAAACTCTTTATCATCTTTGTTGCCCTCCTTGGGATGCTCTTTAACAGTTTTATATCTTATACTGTGGTGCCCAAAACTGAACACAGTACTCTAGGTACTGTGGTGAGGCCATACCAGCACAGAGTAGAGTGGGACAATCACTTCCCTTGACCGACTAGCAATGCCATGCTTGATGCACCCCTAGATAAGGTTCGTCCTCCTGGACACCAAAGCACACTGCTGGTTCATGTTCAGCTTTCTGTCAATCAAACCCCCCAGATCCCTTTATGTGGGGCTGCTCTCCAGCATCTCATCCCCCAGTCTGTACATATAACCAGGGTTGCCCCTTCCCAGGTGCATAATCTGGCACTTGCTCTTGTTAAACTTCATATTGTTGGTTGCCCAGATCTCTCTGTAAGGCCTCATCATCCTTGATAGAGTCAACAGCTCCACCGAATTTGGTATTGTCTACATATTTGCTCAAAAAATCTTCAAGTCCTTCATACAAGTTGTTTATAAAAACATTGAAGAGGACTGTTCCTAAAATGGAGCCTATGATGCAGATAGAGGCAAGTTTGTCTGCTTTTCTGCCTGTCTGTTTGTTTCTGTCTGTTTCTTCATTTGGGATGACTTTTTGTGTGTGTGTGTGTGTGTGTGTGTGCGTGTGTGGTGTGTGTGTGTGTGGTGTGTGGGGTGTGGTGTGGTGGTGGTGGTGGTGTGTGTGTGTGTGTGTGTGTGTCATTTAATACTAAAAAACAAAGTATATTAAAAGGTTGTAGGAGTTGTCATTGTGCATTGTGAGAAGAGGTTCAAATGTAACTCTAACTTTTATGATTGTAAATATGAAGTTGTTCATCTGGCAATGGCTATAAAATTTCACCTTTGAAGGTTTATTTGCTTTTAGGGCATTGCATATTTTGAATATCTGTGTGTAAAATTAGCTGGGACTTAAGTTCAGATCACAAAAAATGGAGACTAAATTTTGCTTGTCTTTTTTTTTTTTTTTTTAATTATTATTATTTTGTGTGATTTCTTCACATTTCTTTCACTTGCTTTTTGTCATAACTAAAATACGTAGCTGTATAGATTGCTACCTCTATTAGCAATGTGTATTTTATATTTTGAAAAATGTGTTTTCCCTTCATATCATCACAGATACTTCATGGACTTTCATCAAGGTGTTGATGCAAAGCCTATTGTGTGACATATTTTTGCTAATGAACCATATAAACTTTGAAGAATAAATTAGATTATCATCAGACTAACACCATCTACAAAACACTGTAAAAAGGTTAAACTCTCTTATATGGGGTTTCTGGCTTTTTATATAGAGTTACAAATGTTCCTATTAGAAGGTTATCCTTGTACCCATAGATTAAGGCCACTGCATGAACACTCTTTTTCAAATCAATATTAATTAAAAATTATTATGATCAGAGAACAAAACAAAGGGCCTGTGCCACTAAAGAAAGGGTATGCCCCAGTGACAGATCACTGTTAAAACCTCTCATGCCATTGGGTGATATTTGCCATATGTCCAATGATTGATAGTAAGATTTAATGAGTTCTTACAAGCAATTAAATAATCAAGGGTTCCTGCTGTTACATGGCATAGCTTGATAGAACAGTGACAAATGAGAGAATATCTGCAACCTAATCAAAGGGACATATTTCCTTGGGAACAAAATAATATTATCCACCAGTGCAATCAAAGGACAAAAGAACACAGAGAGGACGCAACAGAATGAGATAAATTTTGTGCTCTTTTCATTATTCTGGCCATACAGTTTCCATTTATTGGATCCTATTAAATCAAAAAGAAAATTAGGCTACTTAAATATGTTTCATTTGTCATACACTGTTAGCTACTGGGTACATATCCATATCCAGTCACCTCAGTTCTCCTTTCCCCAAAACACAATCTTAGGTCATTCTTATTTGATATTTATTTTTATTGTGATGATTGAAGTCTTGTTATGTTTTTGTTTTTAAATTCACTTTGACTAATGGGGTAAAAGTCACTGCACTATAACAAATAGTATATTTTTGATTAATTAATTATTTTTAATGTGTGTATTTATGTTCTCTTAGAAGAGCTGGAAACTAATACCTCATCATAAAAAATGGAAAAGTCACTGAATTCATTTTGGAATTGCCTAGATTCTGTTTATATTTATATTTTAATTTGCAAATTAACTGTATGGACCTTAATAAATTTACGGGCTCCTATACTATTTGCAGAAGAACTGAATAGTTTTATACTGAACTGTATCCTAATGTGACAACACAATTTATTTTCTTAGTTGCTTTTTGTAAGGAAGAAAGCTTTAGGATGACAGTTAGAGGACATTCAGACAACTCAGTATTTCACAGACTATGGACAGAAAATCAGTAGACAGATTTCTTTCCATATTTTTAAGTTAAAATTGATTGCATATAATGGATATAGATACATATAGATAGCAGAATATAGATCCACTTATTCCCACTTAGAAAAAAAAAAAAAAAAAAAAAAACTTCTGATTAGGGAGAGATCTAACTGAGTACTGGTAGATCCCATTAAAATCAAAACATAAACTTCTGGCCCGAAAGATGCCAGTAATAAAACTGCCTTTGATTTTGATTGCAAGTAAAGCCCATGGTTAAGTGTTGTTTCAACTTTGAGTTAATTTTATGTTAGCATTAGCTCCACTCTTGATGTAGAATAGCACAATGTTTTAGGAACATTTTTTGTTTCAATATAAACTCAAAATTTTCTTTATTATTTCTGTCAAACAGAAATAAAAATGTTCCAATACTGCAAGCTGTTTTAGAACTATAATTTTCACCAGCAAATTTAAACATCAGACTATAGCACTTCTCTAATATATTTCAATTAGATGATGTATAGACTAAAATTTAAAGAAATGGAGTGGACAACTACAATACAAGGTACCCCAACTAATCAGTAAATATATTCTTTTTTTTTTTAAAAAAAAAAAGTAATCCACCTTTAGACTGCATAACACATGACCTTTCTAAATAAATACTGAGGCCTGAGCTCAGTCTGTGTTGTTGCCATGTGGGAAGAAAAGTGAGATCCTCTGGAGAAGACTGACCCCAGGAGAGAGGATGATTCAATTCTACCACAAATTCAACCAGCTCATTTCTCAGACTGGGATTTAAAAAACATATCAAATTGATGGAATGATATATGCATACTTAACAACAATAACTCTGTTGTCTTTGGTGACTAATATATGGAATTTTCATCTTTGTCTCACTTCCAAAGGAAAGATCAAAACCATCTTTCCCATAAAATCTTGAATAAGGTGAAATGGGATTTATTTTATTTTATATTTTTTTTTGTTTTATTTATTTATTTTTCCAATTCAGGATGTAAACAACCTTGATATTTTCACAAAACAGAATATTTGTTTTCCAGTCAGCCCTATTCAAGACTGAGGGATGTATCTCACTGATTCTGTTTTTTCCACTTACCAGTAGATTTGTTTTGTTTTTTCATACTCAAAGCAAAACTTTTTCCAGAGTATATAGCATGTTTTAGAAATCAGTCATAATTGTATAACACTGTAATGGAAGACATCCAGATATTAGAGAAAAAAAAGTGAATTCAAATAAAAAATACATCAAAAAACTCTAAAATAAACCCAAATTAAGGGAATCAACAAACAATCAAAAAGTTTCTTAACTTTTTAGTGATTTGAATATATTTAACTACAGATTCTCTTCTATATGTAAATATAAAGTCTTCCTAAGCTAATGTCATTTTTTTATAAAATATGACTATGAGAAAGTTGCAGTTCAAAAAATACTGTAATTTTATGTTGGATTTCAACTGTGAACTATTCTACTGAAGGCAGTAGTGATTCGTCATGAAAGTGGAATAAAAATGCTTAAACTAAGATACTTTTTAAGATTAGAAAGGTCTATTGAGTTTCTGTGTGTCTTAAACATAAGCTGTCTGCCAAAAATTTTTGCTTTGCTTTATAAATATATATTTATATTTATTTATATAAAGCGCCTATCACCATATTGATAAACACTCTTTGGAACCACTCTGATGGCAGGGGTAAGAACAGCAGTTGGCCTGTTAGTTCCTCAGCACTGCTGTTTCCAACCAATTTTTTTTTTTTTTTTTTTTTAAAAAAAAAAGGCCACAAGACTTTGCTGTCAGCCTGGCAGCTACAAATATGTAGGGTTAAGAACTGCATAGGATGTCACTGTGGTTACCTGGGGACTTAGGTGTTCATGACACACACTGCTGCTGGTCACACACGTACAGCATAACTTTAATGAGCCTACCAAATGATACATCAGTATGGTTTTACACTGGACTCAGGTTCTCCTGCTCAGCCGGATCACTGATGCATTGGGTCACCTCAGATCTGAGCTTAATTAGGTCTGAGCTTAATGTGATGTAGTGGAGACCATCTAAACGAGTTCCATACATAGTGGCAAGAGTCAACATCTCTTACTAAAACAGTAACATTGTCAATTCAGAAATCAAACAACCCCTCTGAAAATCAGGGAGAAATACTAAGTTTTTGCCACCATTAAATTCCTAAAGACTACTCTCAATCAATAAATTCACAAAAAAGTACACACCTCATTAGATTCTATACAGACTGCAAAACTAGCAATAATGTAAAAACAGGCAGACAGTCTGTCTCAATATTATTACAGGAAGGCTTGGTTAAATTAATAGCTTCTCATTGATTAAAAAATCTTGCATTTTACATGTTCTTAAGTTGGTTCCCACCATTACCTTTCAATAACAGAATATGAGTCTTTGGAGAAATGTGGTTATATTGAACTACTGTATTGAAGTACAAAGGTAGGCAAAATAAGTTGTTTACATTAGCCTATCATCATTTCCTGTCATAAAGTTCTGTCCACCTGAAAGAGAAAGATGATACCATCAACATGTTCTAAGCATCTGCTTTTGTTGTTGTTGTTGTTTTTTAATATTCCTAGGCTGCTAGGAATAGGGTTATATAGGGTTATTTTAGAATGGTCACTGGGCATGACTTTACCAAATTATTTAATATCTCCAAGTGAGAAATCTTTGTGTCCATGCAGCATTTGTGATTGCATATGATTCTCATATTTTACTAATTCTTAATTACCTTATTAAATCCAGCTAACAAAAAAAAACAAAGGCTGTGATCCACCAAAGTACTTTCCAAAACATCCTATGGACCCATGGTTTAAGAGTTTGATTGCACAGAGCTCTTTCCTGGTTTTTAATGGCAGTCATGTTATGAATGCTCCATCAAAGAGTGTTCTGACACCTCCTACACAGAAGTATTCAAGTGTGTTTCATTGGCATGTAATGTTGAAAGACTTTTCTCAACTCCACAGGAGCATCTATGCTGAATTGTAGTACAAGCCCACAGCATATATATATGCAAAATTGTAAGGTGTCATGATTAATTCTGCCTTGTTCTTTTGTACTTGTGCAAACCACAATTATTCTTATGAGCCAGCCAAACAACAGAGGGATCAAATCTCCAAGTATGTCAATATGCTAAGACCCATATTTCAAGAACAATTTCATTTCCTTTTTTTTAGTGCAACATGTATGTCGTCTTCTCTTTTCCCAGCAGAAGCTATGGCTCAAGCAGTATGTTGTTTGCTACATGGCAAATAAATGGAAGCTTCTTTAACTCCTGTGGTGTAGCTGAGGTTTTGGGCTGTGGGATGGAAGAGACAAGGAGGTTGATTTTATGGAGCAGGACAGATGAATGATTTTCATGTATCTCAGACAATGGAACATGATGTACAGTAATGCTTTCAAACAAATCCTGATTTTGGATGCTTTAGTTTTGAGGCCATTTTATTACTGTAGTAGATGAACTGGCTAGCTGTGGTTTTGGTATTACCTCTGAAAAGAGACGGTAAGGTAGTAAACAAACTCAGAACCACTTCTGCTCCTCAGATTCCTTACCTGTGAGGTTTATGCAACTACTCTTTGAAAATATAATAATCAACATCATCTAGAGATGGTCTGTTCTTTTGCCAGTGGAGCCTTGACTATAACAACTTCCAGTAGATGAATTTTCCATTGCAAGAAGAGTCCATATGTTAATTGAGTCAATTTCGTTGTCTTAAAACAATGCTTTTGATACATCCCGTAATTTTGTACAGGTCTTCAGGGAAATACTGTATCCTTATATTGAGCTGCTATCTTATTTTCCTTTGTTGACCGCAGTGGTGTGTAGACAGTGTTGAACTGAGATTTTCCTCTCCCACGAGGTTGAGCCCCTTTTACATTACAGGGCTCAGGTTGCATGTTCTGGCTGTTCCCCTCGTTGGCAGGGTGTTTGCAGACACCTCTCTTTTCCTTCCTCTGTTTTTAATTCATCAGAGCCCCTGCAGTGCAATGAAAAGATGTTGCTTGTTTGTCAATGAATTCTGTGGAAGTACCAAAGGGAAAGAATAAGCATCTATATTTGGAATAAATACGAACTATTATTAGACAGAGTTTTTGGAAGTAGTTGTAATTTATCTGCTATCAGGAGCAATAGAAAACCATATGGATGATAAAAAACATAGCCAGGGCAAGGTCCTTCCTGTGTCTGTTGACAACTAATATGAACCAGGAGGGCAGTGCCATATGTTTGCATGTACGTTACCCCAGGGGGCAGTGACATATGTTCACACGTATGTCACCCCTCTGTCCTGATGTCATAAGGCTGTTTCCCAAGGGGAATGCTCCCTTAAAAAACAGAAACCAAACCCACAAATGTGAGTAGCCTACATTTTCTTTGTCAGCAGATTGTCTCAGACCAACACTGCATTGGACAGCAATCAGAACAGCTGCCCCAAAAAAAACAAAGGTTTCTGTAGCCCTCTCTGGTATCTTTTGAAATCAGTGAATGGCAAAGAAGGAAAATATAGTCCCTCTGCTGCAACAGTCATACCTATTGAAATACTAGAACAGCCCCAAACCTTCAGGATGGTAAAGACCTGCTCTTCACAAAATATTTAGTTGACAGTCCTCTTCAGTTCTTTATGGACTGGACCCATTTTCATATAACATAATAAGTACTTCTTGGTAAGATAAAAAAATTTAACTATAGATGAGTGCCAAAGTGAGAGCAAAACAAAAAGTATTGTTCATGATTATTTCTTCTGCAGTTTTAGTGGGTTAGAGATGAACAATGCTATTAGATTATCTTGACCATTCCCCTGTCAGTGCAAAATTATTTCTTGCAATGTAATTTCTAGTGTTTTGTTCATTCCATTTAGTACTAATCCAAGCAGATAGCCTTTCTGTTGTATCTCTTGGGACACCATTTATCCTTCAATCCACTTATTCCACTATTAGGTAGATTTTCTGAAATTTGCAGTGTATTTTTCTTTGCTTAATTTCCTTCCTCTCTTTAATTATCCCTTTTGGTGCAAATGTGGCTCATCTTTATATATTTGTCCTCTCAGAGGTCATCGAGTCTAGTGCACAGAGAAGGAATTCAAAGTGCAGTGCAAAATTTGCTTCTAGAACAGAGTAACCAATGTGACATATTGTGTGCTCTCATATGACTTGTGACTACTGAACATTTTGGATGACATTGTGGGTGTGTATCTGTTTAACTAAGTCTTATTTGGTCTAGGTCTGTTACATTATTTAGACTTGACTGTTAGCAACCTTTCCAAGGGCTCTCTGTGAAAGTTTTAATAGGAACATAAAAAGCTGCCTCCCAGTTTTAGGAGGGAAATCTCTAAGTGGGGAAAAATGGTGAGAATCTTGTTTACTTGAGAGCAGCTCTGGGTTAGCTGAACAAAAGTTGTCCTCTTTTTCTGAACTGATGCCAAGTCTAATACTTCAACATCCGACAGACTTTATTTTCCATGGCATGTAGCTGATGAAGCTATGCTTGCCCTGTATTTTTGTAAAGATTTAGGTATTCACTAATGTCATGTGTGAAAGGGCTCTGATTTTGTCTTGTCTCCTGCCATTTCTATTCCTTTTCTACCTTGTCTCTGTCTCAGTGTTCTGAAAGCAGAATTACTCTTTTCCTGCACAGTAATTTCACCTCCTTCAGTGTCTGGAAACTTCTCTGTGCTTTAAGCAGCTGTGTTTATAGCTCCAGAACCTCTCAGACAAACTCAGCAGGAAGCTGAGAAAAAGGCAGACAGCTCAGGCAGATCCAGGGCATCATCCGAAGTTGTTCTCTGGGAAAAGAAAAGCAAACAGAGTGGGAGTAAGTCATGGAGAGGAAAGAGAAACCATTATGGGTTATGTGGAGAGATTCCTTCTTTCTGAAGGAATAACAGGGTCTGCTCAGGATGGAGACTTCCAGTTTAGAGGATATGGAAGACAGGAGAGAGTCACAAAATAGAGATGGGGCTCTGTTTCTCGAGGAGAGAGTTGGAGACTGCCGTGAGAAGCAATGATGAAACCGCTCTGGCATCAGAGATGGCTGAAACAATAAGTTCCCAAGGATCAAAGGTTACTGTGCAGTTTGCTGCTAATCAAAAACGCACCAAGTTGACTAAAACCAGAATGAAAAGGACTCTCCATGCAGGGACAAAGTAATCAGGGAGAGATTTTGTCAGAGATTTCTTTATAAAGCTTTTTCTTTTTCTGTCTTTCCTAGTCAGCCTGAGTTTTTCACTACTTAAAAAAAAAAAAAAAGAAAAAAAAAAAGAAAAAAAAAAGTATTCTCACTTATATTAACAGAAAATCTATATTTTTGATGTTGCATGTTTTTAGTTTTCCATGAGAATGCCACTTTACAAGAAAGATCTTGAGCTCCAAACCCAAAGAGTTCTAATGCTAGCACCAACAAAACAGCTCTGTTCAGTGTTTTTTTTGTTGTTGTTGTTGTTTTGTTTTGTTTTTAATTTATTTTATTGTATTTTAGTTTTGTTCATTGTCATATGGTACTTCGTATTTATAATCATCATGTAGTTATGATCACATTATCTATCCTAATAAAGTAATATATAAATTTCATTAAGAATAATTCTTCCTTTTGCAAAGGATGAGCAATGTAAATTGGTCATTAGCTTAAATGCAACACCATTTTACACCAGCTAGTTACTACCCTGCCAGAATGCTTTTGGTTCTCACTCTTGTATTTGTAAAAGTTTACCCAATTGTCTGGCTGTAAGTCATCCACATATGACTTAACTCAAAATACTGACAAGGTTCTTGGGGTTAAAATTTTTCACACAAATTTAAGGAAAAAAATCAAAATAATAAAAAATAGAGAAAGCTGTAATTATCTCATTAACTCTACAACAGGAAGAAAACTCTGAACTTGGATTAATTATTTATTCAAAGCAATTTTCTTTATGAAATAAAGTAGGGCAGAAGTAAAGATACAAAATAGGTAAAAGTAGATAGTAGATATGGAGATATACTCAAAGAAAGATAGGAAACACACCATTTTTTATGGAAATGGTCATGAGGTAGTGCAAATTGGACAGGAATAAACAACTAGGATGTTGAAGGTTTTCAGTGCTGTGACCAAAGACAATAATATAAAAAGCCACCAAAAGATTTTTGTTTGTTTGTTTGTTTTTGTTTTGTTTTTTGTTTAAAGAGAAGTTCAAAAGTTCTGAGGAAAAATGAGAGATAGCCTAAGATAGCTCTGAAGAAGATGACAGTCATATTAGCTGTCATGCAAAACAATTATGATAACTGTGTCAATCTGCCCAGTAGTATTCTGAGATATTAAACATATACAGAGTTTAATTAAAATACCTTTCTGCCAGTGATGTCAGTTTCTGTCAGTGATGAATGTCATGATCAAGTTATTCTCTGAGCTCTCTGAGGTATTCCCCTTGTTATTCATGTTATTATAATTTTCAGAGACTTGGATTTAAAATATATATTTTCCTTTTAGTTTCTCATTTGGGTGTATATGTTCCAAAAAAATGGTAAATACTGATATTCCAAAGTACTTTTTTTTTTTTTTTTTTTTTTTTTTTTTTGTGAATGTGTGCTATGAACAGAGTATTGGAATATATTAATATTAAAAACTAATCACTAGAATATCATTTCAGCTTCCACTGTGCTTGCACTTCATAGAATCATAGAATGGCTTGGGTTGGAAGGGACTTTAAAGATCATCTAGTTTCCGACCACTGTTCCATGGGCAGAGATGCCACCCACTAGATCAGGTTGCTAAGGGCCTTTTCTAACCTGGTCTTGAACACCTCCAGAGATGGAGCATCAACAACCTATCTCTGTGACCTGTTCCAGCTGCACCACCTTTTGAATGAAGAATATCCCCCTAACATCTAATCTAAATCTCCCCTCCTTTGGTTTAAAACTATTCCTCCTTGTCCTATAATTATCTGTCTGAGCAAAAAGTTGCTCTCCATCTTTTTTATAAACCCCCTTTAAGAGCAACAATGAGTTCTCCCCAGAGCCTTCTGTTCTTCAGACTGAATTTTGACTGCTGTCTCAGCCTTTCTTCATAGGAGAGGTAACTCCAACCCTCTGATCATTGTCACCCTCCTTTGGACTTTCTCTAACAGATCCTTCTTGTGCTGGGGGACCCAGACCTGGATTCAGTATGTTAAGTGGGGCCTCATGAGGGCAGAACAAAGGGGTAAAATCACCTTTCTTGACCTGCTAACTACTCTTCTGTTGATGCAGCCCAGGATACAGTTGGCCTTCTGGACTGCAAGCATGCACTGTTGGATCATGTCAAGCTTTTTGTACACCAGAACCTCCAAGTCCTTCTCTGCAGGGCTGCTTTCAACAAATTCTTCACCCAGTCTGTACTCATCTGGGATTGTTTCAACCTAGGTGCAGCACCTTGCACTTGGACTTGTTGAATCTCATCAGACATTAGGTTCACATGGACCCACTTTTCTATCTTGTTCAGGTCCCTTTGAATGGCATTCCTTCCTTCTGTTTTATTGACTGCACCACTTCCTTCTTTTGCTCCTGTAGATTTAAACTACGAATGACAGAAGACAGAAATGCATCCCTTAGAACAAATAATATCCTAAAGCTTTGTTGTTTACATAAAATCCTAAGTTGAGCTTCTTGGATTTCTTCATTGGTTTTGTTCGTTTGCTTGTTCATTCATTTGTTTTGTGTTTTGTTGACGTTGTTTTGATTTTGTTTTTTTTTTTGTTTTTGTTTTTGTCTCAACTCTGAATCACAGTACCAGACCACCCTGGCTTCATAAACCAGAGAGAATTAAATCCCATTCATCTCTGTAATTCACATAGTCCTTGCTTCAGTAAGTTCATGCTTACTAAAAGCGAGCTAAGTTAGTCCTGACATTGGCCAGCTTAGAAAGACAGACTGTCCTTACGATATCATGACTATGTTATCAAGTATGTCAGTTTCATTTATGAATCTTAGGACCTTTCAGATTTGCTGAAATTCCATGGCACTGTTTTGTTGCAAAATTCAGACTAAGACACAACCTGGGAATGCAGAAGTGATGCACTGCAGTAGTATAAACAGAATGGTATTTTGTTGTCCATGGGGCAGTAGTAGTTATCTGGAGCAGGAGAGGAGACAGGGTAGAGATTTGTAGTGAAGAGAAGGATATCATTTAACATCTGCATCGAACTTTTTCCTTTATTTCTCCCACTGTCACTTTTGCCATAATGTCCTTCTTCAGTTCTTCACACACTTTTGTACATATTAACAACATGCTTGCATTATCAATATGTGTGATCAACTCACCATGATATGGGAATATTTAGGGAATGGCAAGAACTCTGCAAACATACTGTCATTTGGAAAATTTTTAGAGATATTAAAAAGCACACAGGCTTGCTCAGATTTCCACAGCATTTTACTGACTGTGCTCTATCTAGAGGATTTTATCTTGCTTATATTGTCACAAAAAAAAATAATCCTGTGTAAGCCTTGTATTTGTTCTTCACAAACTCTCTTAACTTGACAAAAAAAAAAAAAAAAGACAAAAAAAAAAGCATTTTACTGTCCTTTGTTTCATGCACACAAATATCTCCTGATACTACCTCCATGGAGATCTTAGTTCAGCACATAATCTGAATATTTGTTTGCAAATATTCCTGCAGTTCTCCAGAAAACTGGGTTATCCAGAGCCCTGTATATTTTCTTATCTTTTTTTTTTTTTTTTTTTTTTTTTTTTGAGTACTGGCTCCCTTCAACAAATTTGGTGTCTCGAATGAATGTTCTTCTCTAAATTGTAAACTGTGACCTCCTAGAGATTTCTCCAGACTTCACATCATCCTTTCAATAAAATGGCAGTCTCAGAGCCCTAGGACATACCCATAGTCCCTTCTGTTGTTTGTATTTTTGTATTTATTGGGCTTTTGTAAAATAATTTGGTGGAATTGGTAGTTCTCTTATATTTCAGAGAGTGTAAGAGCATTTTGTCTTGCTACTCTTTGAATCAAGGGAGCATGGTTTATAATTTTAATGATGGAAGTGGCAATTAGTGCTGCTGAGCTGTAGTGTCAGGTTTTGGACAGAGCAGCTGAACTTAATAAATTATGGTCACAGGGAGACAGGATCAGTAGAAGGGGGAAGGAAGGCCTCAGAATCTGCCTAAGCAGCACATGAACTGGTAGTCTAGTGCATTACATCTCTATTCAATAAATGTCCATTTCAGTCTCTTTTTGCAGTCAAGTGTGAAGAAGAAACATCATCTGTAATTAATAACATTTAAAAAAAATCCATATGAATACAGGCCAGCACAAGGAATGAAGCAGTTGCAAAAAAGAGCTGGAAAAGAGAAAAAAAAAAATAAAAAAATAAAAAAATAAAAAAGTATTTCAAAATAGTGAAGGAGACTCACAACCAGCCTGTGAGGTGGACAGAAGCCTCTAACACAAAGCTTTGGGAGAAAACAGAAAGACAGCTCACCAGAAAACTGAGAAAAGTAATGTATAAGTCAAGAGGGAATATATCTAAGACTGAAACTACCTAAGACTTTAGGGATCTAAATGTGCTTGTCTCCCTTCTTTGTGCCTGCTTATCTTTTCTAAGTTTACTATACTAACAAATTAAACAAAGCCAGAGTACAAGCTCAACTCTGACACTTTATTTACCACATTGCTTAATAATTAGCGCACTTATTGGCATGATATTGGCACAATACTGCTTGTAGAATTAGAGTGCCTAACCAAGGACTCAGGTCTCAACCGATGGGCTGAGTGTAGTGTCTCTCTTCCAATGAACATGGAACAAAGCTGGCTGGGCATCAGTCTTGCCATGCCACATGGTCTCTGGGCCAAGCACAACAGGCTTTGTCCCAGTGTATTTATTAGTACAGACGTAATCTTTATAGCCTCTGTCCTTGTGATATCTTAAACTGTTTATCCTTTCTGTAGTCCTTCAGGGAATATGGGGAAATGCACTGTCCTCACACTAGCAGCTGGGGAGGAAACACAGAGTTAATATCTGGTAGAAAATAATAATAATAAAACTAAAAATAAATAAATAAATCTATGCAGAAACAGTGGTGAAGCTCCAAAGGTAAGATTTTTCATAAGGCTATGCCAAAAATAATATTTTCTGCCTCTACTATTAGTGCTGGCAAGTAAATCAGTATTCAGTTTCAGAAAAATGTTGGGTTTGTTAAGTTTTGTAAAAAACAAAAATCAGCTAGAACTCTTTCACATACACAAAGGGTAACAGACATAGCTTCTGAATGAATTGTAACCCATGATCATGATATAGATTGTTTACAGGAAATCCAGGTGCAATTCCTCTTCTGACCAAAAATTCAATAACTCAGTTACCAAGTGGGCTTATGAGGTTCCATAAGGATGGCTGAGAGGGGTATTTAAATTTGCTGCTATTCAGTCCCCACTACCCAAGATTTTATCCAAATATTGCAATAATCTATTAAATATTCCAGCTTTTGAAAAATCGTTGCTTTCTGATGGGGGGAGGCTGTGTGTGTGAAGTCTTTGTTCAGTTTTGTTCATTACAACAAGACTGATTTAAGTTTTATGATTTGTACTGAATGCAAGAATGTACTAAATCAGCTCACTCTGAATCAAGACTTGAGTGAGCCAGCAAAAGAGAAGTACTTTGTTCTGGCTTGAAAAGTGCTTTTCTCATACTCAGGGTGTCTAGCAAAAGTGAGCTGCTTTGAAGTCTATTTTGATGAATTGCTGTCTAAAATACATCCCAAGAAGTTGTAGTCATTTTGCTTCTATTCCCTTATTCAATATTTTAAGACACACATATGAGACTTCCACGGTGCAGGGTGAATATTGCTCCCTTTACACAACTGACGTGGTCTTAGTATATTTGATTTAGGGACTTTTTGTATGACTTCACTAGTAACACATTATTTCAGGTTTCATTGTATCAGCTAGCTCAGCAAGAATGTTAGTGATTTTCACCTTCTTCCAGCTCCCTTTAAACATAATAGTTACCAAAATTATATTGTCTTTTAATCACTTAACAAACAGTACTTTTGAAAAGAAATATTCTGCATAAGAAAACAAATGCTGGCAGACTGAGTCATGTGTCTCCCATGCTTTCATATGCAGCTTCTGGCATTTTAAAACCAGAGAGTGAGAAAACTGGAGTGGGGAAGAAATGTCTCAGTGTCTATGATCTAGCTTGGACTTTCCCTATAAGGTTCTATTGTCATTACTCTGTGCCTAATTTCACCTGTGGGTAGTAGCAATACATACGTGCAAAGCACTGATATTGTTATCTATCTGTCTAATGCTGTCAAAGCCTACTACACTGTTTGGTTGCCAGTGGCCCATTTTACTTACACAGTTACTCCACAGTGTTTTCTGTCAAGTAAATATTTGCATTTTTATGTGTTTTATATGGAAAATTATGTCATCACATTCTTCTCTTTTATTTTGTTTAGGTCTTGGTCTTGCACTCACATTAGCACTTCATGTTTTCCAACACACAACTAAAGGATTTCAGCTCCTTCCTAATGTATAACTTAGTTCTTTTTAGGAAAAGTTAGTAGGTACTCTTCTTCTGATTCAAAAAGACTTGAGCAACGACTATCTAATTCACTGTATTTATTTATTTAATTTATTTCTTAAAGCCACTTTGAAGAAACTCCAGACAAGTATGAGATGATGGAAGTTCTCTAATTCTAAACTAATTCTAAAGCATTTTTTTTTTTTTTGTTAGGAAATATTTCATCTTGTTTTAATGAAAGATTAAATAGTGTTATTATTTTTAAGGACTGTTCAAAATGTAGGAGGTAGTAATTTAGGGAGTTAGACTGTTAAAATCTGGGGAGCAGACACTGTCCTTCTTTATACCTTCAACCCCCTAAAAGTTACCATATGCAGGTTTCCCATTTCCCTCTATCCCATTGAGCATATATTAGCAATTCCTAGCATAATCTATTGGATTTATTCAGACAGTTCACAGAGTTGTTTTTATAATGAAAAATGCTATGATCTTTTAATGTCTTCACTGTTATAATATGTACTAAATTAACAGAACCCTGATGCTCTGATCATTTACACCACAATGTGCTATTTAAAACTGGAAGCCCAGCAGGAGATTTTATTTTTATTAATTTAGTATAATTTTAAACATTACAAAAATAGCTGTCTTACAGCTTCCCTGCTGAGCCCTAGATTGTTGCCACAGCCTCTGTAATACTTTATCAGAAGAGTAACATCACTATAAATACTGCATAGTTGGTTCTACTTTTAACACAGAATACAAAAGGATATGAAAGGCTGAAGAAGAAACAAAAAGAAACAAGGGTTGTTCTGTTTTGCATTTTATTTATATTTTTGTTTGTTAATTTTTAAATGTTCTCTCCTCTCAGAATATTGTCCAGACATTCTCTAACAGGAGGTGGGAATTTAGTCAAAGACTAAATGTTGAGGTTTCACCTCATAGCTAACTTCAGACATGTCACACAATGCTACTGTAGGAAAACTTTTCACTATGGCTCCTTTGTCTATCATATCTTCTCCAGGCCATTCTCCTATGGTCTAAATGCTACTGTGCTGTTATTTTTTGAGGCTAATGTGCAGTACATGAGAAATCTCACATGAACTGCAACTTCACAGTTTTAAGTAGAGAATTGGTTTCCATCTGCTCACCTTTGTGTGTATTTAGAGAGTTTACGTCTGCCTGAAAATAAAAAATAAATAAATAAATAAAAAGAGAAAACAAACTGATCCCATCCTTTGTACAGCTGAGATTGGACATGATAACTAAGTCATCAAAAGTAAGCATTTGGCCTTTTTATCACATTTTTCCATTTTTGGAATCAGCTGAATTGAGCCTGAGAACCCTCAGTAACAGAGAGGTCTTGGCAATGAAGCAATCTTTGTTATGCAACAAGTGTGTTTTGGGGTGCCATGGTCCTTGATTCATCATGAACAGTTGGAATGGACTGCTAGGGGGGAATAAGAGACTATGGCTGAAGCTTATTTAAAGTAAAAAAGATAAGAGTTACTAGACATAAGCTTATAGTGGAACTCTTCAGTGTTAGTATTTTTTATAAACATTGTTTGTTCAATATTATATTTTATATTAAAACTAGTTATAGAGCTATCTAATGTATTAATTTTATTATATATATTTTTGAATGATTAGTGGTCTTATAGATGGTGTTGATGCTTTCCAGGTACAATTCTTAAAATAAAATCTGAAAACTGAATGAAACCCAATTTCAAATCGTTAGGAGTTATCCTGTGACTACATAAGGAAACATATTTTACTGACAGGCCACTCATTCTCTTGTAAAACCCTTGTAGCTTTCATTAAAAAATATTGATTTGGTAGATCCATGGTGCAAAAGTGATTTCCACATATGCCCTCTTTTTGCATCTGAGAGAGGGGACCTTACATCCAAAATATCTTGATGTTAAATGTCATATAAATATTGATTGAGTGACACACAAACAGTATCTCAGACAGTGGCTGCATGTTGGCCTATCTGGGGCATAGAAGGCAGGCAACCTTCCTCCTTGATGACCCATTGATTAACCCTAATTAAATCAATAGCTTTTGTTGTTGTTGTTGTTGTTTTTTGAAGCAGATCAATACTGTCTAAAATGCAGCCACGAGCTCTCAGTCCATACAAGTGGGCTAACCAAGTGCCTCTTAATCAGTTAAGGTAATGATGTTCATCAACAAAATGTTTGTTGCTGGAAAATATTGCCACATCTCTGTTGCTGTGATGTTTGCACCTGTGTACCCACATATGGGAAATGTCAATTCATTTGCAATTCTCTCCTTTTTCTGTAGCTGGCAGGAGAAAGTGAGTGAGGTAAGTCCTTCCAAGGATACTGGAAGAAATGTGGCTTGAAATAAAAGTTTTCATGCACTCTTTGCTGGTCCTCAGAAATGTAAGGCAACTTAATGGATTAAAGAGAAACATCCAGTCATTGAGTAAGGCATGAAGACAATGAGGGGTGAATCATATGTGTGACACACTCTCCTGAACAGATGACAGAACCAATGTCCTCAGAGCTCTCTCTCTGAACACATGCACATGATACTTACATAATGCCTCACATGCTATTTTTCTTCTTGGCAATACCAGGGACATAAAATCTAGATTTTGCAGGATTTAGGATTGTTTTCTTTTACATCCTTCCTTCTGTTCATACATTCTTCCTTAATATTTCTTGAACCAAGTGTGTGAAGTGACAGTGTTACAAATAATTAAGTATTGGGCAATTATCTGTTCAAAATATATATTTTTAGTACTAAATAAATTTATTAAGTGGATCAATGTCAGCAGTGTTCCATCTGTTTCATGAACAAAAGTTAAAGGACTCTGAAAAGTGTTGCAGTGTGTGGACATCTTCCTGTAGAAACAAAGTAGGATTTTGCCATTTAACATTGGAATTTTCTCTTCATCTGAAGTAAATACCTTATACATTTTTCACTCTCATCAAAAGTAGTTGTGCTGTTGGCTCAGTAGGCTCATGTGATGAAGTGACTTCAAAAACATTACCACAAATTCCTAGTGGAATATGTTTGGAAGATGCAGGCTTGGAAGATTTGGGTTTCTAGCTCTGAGAACATTACTATTCTCCTATATGATAATAACTGCGCTGAAAGGAAGAATGACATGTTTATGTCTTTGTTGTGTATTTTGTTAGACTGCAACAGGAAATGCATTAGTGTAATATTGATTTGAACAGGATGATTAAACTCAGTTTTAATATTATCTTCCCATCCAACCAGAAATCCTCTTCTTACTTATCCAAATGGCAAAAGTCCCACAGATTTCAACTAGAGTAAGTTCTAATATTGTAGAGATATTCCAAGATAATAGAAAATATGTATTTTTCAAGTTTTTTTTCAAACATAGTCTATAATACTACTACAGAACCATAAAAGAGAAGATGTCTGATTTGAGTTTCCTGGTGTGCCACTTACCTGTATATATACTTAAATTTCATAGCTTTCCCCTTTTTTGAAAAGTGGAATTCTACAAGCGTATAGGTCTGGATAACAGGCTATGAATTCTGCTAAAAACACTACACAAGTCTATCAGTTCTGGAATATTATAAGTTTGTTTGTTTGTTTGTTTGTTTGTTTTTAAGTTGTAATGAAATGTGTTGTCTGTGAGAAACACCACATTACAACTCTCAGAGTAGTTGTAAACAATCTGTGATATTGTCATAAAGAGAGTTCATCTAAGTTAGCTTTAAATAATCATCGTCATATATCGTATTTTCAATTATGGATACAAAAATTATGGATTAGATTAAAAGTACATCGATTTTGATCAATTTTTTTGAATTGGAATTTGCTTAGGCTCTCATATATTGTAAAAATATTCTAGATATACTAAAAAACTGCTTAAATCTTTCTCATTGTTTCTTGGTAAGGCACATACAGCTTTTTATTAAATTATTTTCCAAATGTTATTTTGTAAAGAAATTTAATAAAATTTACTACTCTGCAATCCATTGAGCACTTCCTAATTTAATTTTCATATTCTGCATTTCCTGGGATTTACAATTAAAATTGTGATGAGCCAGACATTCAAACTCTTACATGTGTGAGATTTTTTTTAGCTCAACAATATCAAAAGGACTTTTTTTTTTTTTTTTTAAATAAAATATTTTTTGAACAAAAGAGTGCAAGCAAATGAGATCTTTTTCTGTATGGATTGTAAAGTTTTTACTAAGTTTGACAATTTTCTTCTATTTTTCTCACTTCGTTACCCACTCAACTCTTTGGCAATGTTGACTGTTTATGCCAGTGCCAGATACAGTTAATAGAAAATAATAGTTCTGACTTTTTATACTCTCCAACATTGATCAAATAAAATTAAAAAAAAAAAAACAAAAAAACTATTCTGTAGAACAGACGCTGTCATTAAAATTCTTGCAGATTTATTTACATAAAACTCAACGTGTGTAACCAAGAATGATCCATTGTTTTCAAGAGTTAGTTCATATTACTACTAGTTTATTATGCAGAGTTCACGGAGATCACTAAAGATAAATATACCTTTTTCTCTTGTAGTGATAGTTATTTATTTTCATTTTTTTTTTTTTTTAGAATATTCTTGAGCTTTACAACATATTACAAACTTTGTATTACTTATTTAACCCTTCTTCTTCTAAACAAAAAAAGATACTGTAGTGCCACTAGCTGAGAAGAAGCACTCCAAACAAACCCTAAGGATACTAGATCACTTGCATGTTCTTTTGATCATGCTGGATGCAGTCATTTTTCCTAATCTGAGATGGTTAAGAATCTTTGAGTAGTCCCTTTGCTGAGTTCTTATACTCTAAAAGCAGTAAATGCAAAAATACCAAAGTTTATTCAATAAGCTAATCATACTCTGTCCTTCAGTCCTTCTTTCAATCTATTCAAGCCTCCATCATTTTCACATATATATGACTCTTCTCAAAATTTAGCACTTTAAATTGAGTAACTGTGTAGTTAGAAACTAACTTGTCTTTAGACTTTTACCAAAGCAAATAGCAAGCCTAATTTATAGGAGAACACAACCCGAATCATTTGAGGATTGAGAGTCTTCCTAAAACATCCACCATGTAGCAAAAAAAAAAAAAAAAAAAAAAAGGTAAACAATTTTTGCCTTTGTCACTAGGAAAGCATCGTAAATAATTGCCTCCAAATATGTAAAACCACTCACAGACTAGTGCAGTGCCAGAGAACATGTAAGCTTAGAAGGAGAACATGTAAGCAGAGAACATGTAAGCTTTTGTCTGCTGTCATGAAATAACTTTTGTTAATATTTCAAAAACTCAGGTGTATTAATTTTCAAAGGCATTAGTCTGCCTCGTCTCGTCTTTTCACTCAGCATCGAAGGCTGATACTCTGTCATTGGCTTTCTATTGGTAGTGTGTAGTTCCCCACTCTATTTAAGTGGGAAGGAGTGAGAGGTAAGTCTCACACCTCCTGAGAACTGGGGTGAGGGTTGTCTTGGCACAAGCAGCTACAGCTGGTCCCACTTGATGCAGGACTCTGCTCACAGCAGGCTGGGTTTGGTTGTGTAACTGGAAAGAGTACCATAGTTAATCACATACATGTGTATATACTGTTGTCTCCATTGTACGGTTTCTAGACCTTTCAGTCCTACTTCAAGATCTCTTATGACAAACTTGCTGAATTAATAATAACAACAACAACAACAACAATAACAATATGTCTGAGGCTATAAATGTTAACTAGGGCTAATAAAGCAAGTTGAAATTTCAGCTGCAATTCTTAGCAATGTGATAAAAAACAAGATGAGTATGCTTTAAACTATTTTTCTGGTTAAGGCTTATCTCTGAATAGATTCTAAACTTTGCCTAAAATTCACTGTTGACTGAAACATAAAGGGGTGGCAGGTAGTTTGCAAAGAAGACAAGAAACTATATCATATTTGAGCTAGTTTTCATTACTGAGTAGCTTTCTGATCTGCAGGTATTCCCTCCAGGATTTTCCAAAAGACATTTATATAACACCTACCAGGAAACAATATTTTCTGATAAAGTAGATGTGACAGGTGAACAAAATGTTCAAGTTTAATTGTTCAAATGAACAAAATGAAGCAAGTGCTTCATATTACATCTAGATCTAATTGCTGTCTCAGCCACAATAACATAAAAGGAGAATAGAGGAAAGATGCTGAATATATGTATAAAATATTTTCTGAGTTGTCTGGGACCTTTTATTTGATTCTTCATCTTAAAAAAAAAAAAAAAAAAAAAGGAAAAAAAAAATCGTCTGAATAAAAACAGTCTGTTAGAAAAGTAACAATCTTTGACCCATAAGCTTGCTCATATGTTATCAAGACATAATAAAGGCATGCAATTAAAATGAAATACTAATTAGTATCAGAAAAAAATAAATAATACTCTGCCTGTAGAATATAACCGAGTTCTAATATATTTCACAATATATTTATTCAGTGACAGAAAACATACCTCTAGCCTGGAAAGTAAATTTTCTGATCTCCAAATGGACATTTTTAACCTTTTCCAGTCTGATCTTGTGGTAGCATCATGAATTTTACACACAACTTTGTTAATCAGCAGGGTACTCTAGAAGAGATCTTTATTGCTTAAAAGTAAAGTTACTATTTCCTTTTAAATTTCCATGTTCCAAGCTCACAGAGCATCCCTTTGGATCTAACATTCAAACAGTATTGTTATGTTTATGGGATGCAAGAAACTAAGATGGGTTAAATTATTTCAGGTAATACTGAGGTTAGTTCAGACTACAACCTATGTAGTCTGAACTATATATACTTTTAAAATGTTATATATGTCATTTTTTTATTTTTTTTTTCAAACTCGGTGTTCTTGTGCCTTTGCTCTCACATTCCTAAGCTTTTGCTAAAATTGCCACTAATGTTGCTACAGATTAAGAGAAATGTAAATTATAGTCCATGTGCCAGTGATCTGCAAAATAACAAATATTTTGAAATATGCATTCCACAAGATTGATGAATTTATCCCTTTCTCCTCCCCTCCCTTTCCTTTTCTGTGATTTAATGGTGAATGCTGGCATTTATTCTGTTTTTCTGCTATTATCTTGATATAAAAATTCACATTAATATATTCTAAGATAAACTTTTCATCTTAGAATAAGAAAAAATGTTCTTACCAGAGAACATCATAACAAAATAGTTACACATACTCACATAAAGTGAAGCTTTATGTTTGTTCCACTGCTGAAAATTTCAGTACTGTCAATTGTCACTGAGGGTAAGAATGTTATCATGTCAGTGGTCTATAGAACAAAAGTAATCTCAAATATTTTGTAAGCCATCAGTCATATCTGTGTCACACATCATAACAAAAAGCTAATGCGTTAAAGTATGTGATTAAGTTTGTCTTCAAAAGAAAGGAAAAAACAAACAAACAAACAAACAAACAAAAAAAAGATAGGAGTCTAGGAATCAATTTTTGGTTAAACTGGGAGCCTATTCTTAGTTAAAATCTAGACATCCATCGATGAAAGCTTGCCAGCAAACTTGTTTTTCATCTTTTATTACTTTTTATGTCATTATTTATCATATTTTGGGTGGAAAGTAAGGGAATAGAAAATTTTGTCTGAAAAAAAACACATTATGCTCATTTTCAAAACCTCCTATCTGTCTTTCTTTGTTTAAATGTTAAACAATATTCTTGTTCTTTTTTTTCAACATCACTGGGTTTATTTCCACCAACATATCATAACTATGTGCGAAAAAGTATAAACAGTATAGTGAAGTCTATACATTATGTAGACACCAGCAATATTTATTTTGAAGGGTTGTTTTTTGTTGTTCTTTTTTTTTTTTTTTTTTTCTTTTTCTGTGAGACTGGAATAAAAAATGAACAATTTAGTTTACAATCTAATTTTGAGGGAAATGAGAAGTGATGAAATATCATGAAAAGAAAAAGAAAAAAAAATAAAATAAAATAAAGCAGAACTATTTCACCACACACATAAAATATCTCCATATCTGTAGCTCATAAACAACAGTAATGTCCATTGCCTATTATTCACTTATTTGCAAATAACTGGCATTATGCCTGTGCTTAAAATGTCAAGCATGTCACTAGTACAATAGTGTGGGAACCTGTTGCTCCTTTGCCAGTAATTCCTTCACTAGGCATCCTATGAAGTAAAAGGGATTCCGATTCTTTTGTCCGCCTCAGATCAGCACAACACTGATGCAAGTTGGGAAAGGAGTTTGCTGGGCAGAAACATCAAAGGCCAGACAGTTCATCCTGAAAAATAAGCGTACAACTGTCAAAAGAGAAGGGACTAGAGCTGGCCCATGTCCCCTGCCCTGCAATATTTTCCTGCAGCACAGCTTGTGCCATTCCAAGCAGTGGGGTGGAGAGGGCAGCCTGAGTTCAAGTGTGCTCAAAGAAGAATGCAAATATTGCCAGTGTGGAGGGAAACTCTGCTGAAGCTGACACTTCTGCAGACATATTCCTCAGCCCTGTCAAGAAGCAGCTGAAGAATATGAGACAAAACTCTGTAACATCTCTCTGCATCACATAAAACAGATATCTGTAACTATATTAATTACATTATGAAAATTACCATTATGAGAAATGTCATCAAACAGCAATATCCAAGTCGTCACAAACACAGATTTCAATGTCTGTTTTATACTATTACACTTCTATGTAAAATATAAACAACAACAAAAAAATTGAAGTGTATATCTTTATATATTTATAAATCATAGGTGTGTATGAATTAATTTTCTTCTGGTTACACATGTTTCCAAAGTGTCAAAGTCAGCCTTGGAAATCGTAATCCTTAGCAATGTGCTTTTGAAGCAAGACTTGTTAACTAACATCTTGGCTTTGAAAATCTCCTAAATATACTATCTCTTCGTTGTCATCTGCTTTGGTATCTAAAACTGTATGCATAATTTATTCCACAGATAATTATTCCAAAGTTCTGTTATTTTCAATCAATAGTATTATTTCTATTTAATAATTTAAAGTGATAGTATTACACCCCCCCAAAAAATAATCACTTTACATTTCTCCAACTCAGTTTGTGGAAAGGCTTTCTAAAATTTATTTTTTACCCCAAAATTGTTCATGCGATGGTTTTGTATTAAGCATACTTTCATAAATACAAGAAAATTTATATCTGCATTATTCAGTAATACAGAACCCATTATTGTTTATTGGAAAATGTGGCATTGCAAGATATACAAGACTTTAATATCTGTGTTATTTCTTTGCATAAGTCTTTATGTATTTTTAAAACACACAAAAATAGAGAACTAACAGATGACTTGTAAATATTTACGTCTTTTGGTAGTTATCAATTTTGTTTGTAGTGTTTTTTTGAGGGGAGGAGGACGAATCACAAATTTTCTTTTAATACTTTTTTAGTGGAAATCAGAAAAAATGTTCTTTTTTGTGTATAACTTGTCTTCATAATTGCCTTTTAAGAAGTCTATGTAACTCAAGATTCACATTTACTTTGATATTTATTTTGTGGAGTAAAATTTTATGTAGTATTCAGTTATAAAGCAAATTTCTGTCAATAAGGCTTTTGCTTAAAAATAGCAATAACAGTACCCTGGTGCCTCAGTCAAATTGATTTTTCTGAACCTAGAAGGAAGTTATTGTTTTATTATTATTATTATTATTATTATTATTATTATTATTATTATCCATCAGGCAGTCTCTACATGAAAATAAACCATTCAATGATATGATTGGAGTTTATTTTAGTGTCTCTTCTTCATGACGCTATAGTTTGTTCATTCCCTGCCAAAGAGCAACCAGTCGATCAAAATTTATTAGCTTCTCTGGATCTATCTGATTAGACCTATCTGGATCTAGTTAAAACTGTGGTATCCTATGTTAACCATTTTGTGAAATTTTCTATGTAGCTGACCAGAAACACTGTTATGTTTGAGAATTTGCATCTACTTCAGTGTTCCCCTAAATTTAAGGGCTTAAGAATTAATTTTGGACTTCCTATTGTGCTATTAAAGGAAAATCAGGGTCTTGTTTAATTTATTAAAGAAAATGGACTTGCTTTATTATTAGACCAGTAGTATTTTATATAAAAGCCGAGGAAGGATGTTCATTTATAAAGGCAACTTTTCCCAGAATTTAAATTGGTGGTAACAGATAATGGACAGTTAAAATGTGGTGTCATCACTTAACATCATGAGCTATGGCTGAAGAGGATGAACACCTCTGAGTGCACTATTAAGATGAGCATTTGAGTAGATGATGGAAGAAACACATTCTGATCAGAGTCTAGAGAAAGCAAGATATATTTAAGTTCTCAATTTAGTTTAAAATAATAACACAATCCCACGAGTATGTATGCTTAACAAATAATTAGGTTTGACTGCAGGTTTTAGAAATGACAAATAGAAGAAACGAAAAGCTGTTTGGTCTACCCATCAGGGAACGGAAAAGTCTTTGTATTATCCTGGACTCCTAATGACTGTTTTCGAATAACTTAAAATCTGAAGTTTTTGGACTAAACTCTGTTTTGTTCTTAGAAATAACTAAGAACATGTAAATAGCACTTCACAAAGAGTCTAATTATATATAGTGTATTAATCCTAGGTACTAGATAAGTAATCTCATAATTAGAGATATTCCTAGCTGAAAACACTGTTAAACATTGTCGCTAATTAAAATATTCTGTCTATGAATCTGTTAATGTCTATAACTGGGTCTCCCATCCATCAAAAGGTACCAAAAATGCTTACCAGAAGATGCAAAATTTAGATGGTTTGTTCAATAGTTCAATGAGGCCCTTAAAATGTGGTTAAGTGGATCAAAAAGACCTTGATTAGCTCCTCCAGCCTTTTTAATTAGTCAACTAACATTATGATTGGAGAGTTAGATGGTGTTTCTTATCGTCCAAATCAACAGTGTGAAAGTAATTATGCTTTGGCAAATTTGTTACTAGAACTTCCTGGCCAGCCTTTTCATTAAAGCCCAGCTAAAACAACAGAGGGTTCCTGAGAACCATGATTCCAAAAGCACCTTGAAATGGCTCATGGAACACAATTCCCTCCACTTTTCTAAAAGGCAGAATTGTCATATCCTATTGACAGCACAAATATTTATGATTTTTTCTATTTTCAGGTACTGAAATGACCCTAACTTTTAGAAATAAATTATCTAACTTGCTCCTAATCTGATGTTTGATTTATTAAATGCATTGTTGGATAAATGTATCTGTAGATTAGTGTTAAACCATGTGCCTTATATAAACTGCCTTTTCTGGTCTTGCGCCGCTGCTTTTCCTTTCTTAAAAACTTGAACAAAAATGTATCATGAAAGTCAAGTCCTGAAAAATATTTCTAGGAATAATTATGACTTTGACTGTTCTATACATACAAACAGGACAGTTCTCGGCTCACAATGATCTTCCAATCAGATACCTTAGTTCAATAGTGACTTAATTTATGTCCTCAACAAATAATTATATTAAAAATTATCTATTGGAATTAAGTAAGAACAGGAAAGATAAAAGTATAATTACTTTCATTCTAAGGTAGCCACTGCAATGACCAGAGACACATTGATTATTCTGCCAAAAATTTGCTAAAAGCAGAATACTTTGCAGTTTTGCCTGCCATAAGTCTCTGTTCTGCATTTGAAGCTCTGTGCTCCCAAGGCTTGCATCTTTCCTTTATTATTAAGGATTTTGGGTTTGATTAATTTTCAGAATAAAGGAGGTTGGGACAATTTTCCATTGATCTGTCTTGAACCTCTAACTTCCCTTTGTTCTTTCTGTTCCTTTCTCACCCATATGCACAGGTGGAGTCCTTCTTGTAATATATCAACTGCTAAATCTGACATGATAATTCTCTTTACCTATCAAAAATGTTTCTTTAAAAAAAAAAAAAAATCACCTCAGATCTGTATATAAAGTTAATCCTCATGCAAATTAATGAGATTTATCTAAGAAGCCTGCTTTTGTTAACATCATTAAAAAGAAAAATCTCTTTCCTTTTAGGTAGATTTCCAGTATACATACTGTAAATATGTATACAATACACTTCTAAGTGCAAAGAACTAGTGAATGTACATCTTTGTAGGTATGTGCAAGCTAAGATGCAGTTTATCCTGAACATAAGCAAAATGAAGATATTCACATCATACAATAGGTGCATATACTGATGTACATTCATATTGCCATTTCATGGCCCAATGTGATCACTTTGAATGCCACCAGTGACTTCAGTTTTAGTGTCATAGGGGATACCTTTTCTGTCATGAGGTAGCAGAGAAGCGTTGGTCTCTCAGGAAAGATCAGCAGCAATCCCTCCATCTCCTATTGGAGGTTTTCACACAGGAGCTCAGATGGAGCAGGCCACAAGTTATGTCTGGCACCCACCTGTCATTTTTGCAAATTGGATATTCCTACAGGGATTCAAGGCCCAGGGACTGTACCCACATAATCTAAGCATCCAGAAAAATATCACAATAAATAAACATAGCTATTACCTGAACTCCTCTTGGGAACAAAGTTTTTTAAAAAATAATAATAAAAGAATGTCACTGATAATATATCTTATGATATCTTTTCAGTATAAGGTATCATATTTGACAAGATATGTGTTTATCCAAGACTTCAGGCTTATGCCTGCACCAGAGAGACCAAGCAAAGTCAGAATTTTAGCTATTTTATCATTTCCATCCAAATGAGCTTTTTGAACTTCATTCTTAAAGACTGGCTAAAGAGAATCTAGGGAGAGGAAGAAAGATGATCAAAAGTAAGCAGGACACCTAAAAATGTGGTTTTTATTTCTGAAAGCCAGCAGGACTGATCATTTTCACACAATGAGGCCTCAGTTCCAAGTGCAGTGATACTTTTACAAAGCCAGGATTCCATGTTTGCAGGTGAAACATGCCATGCTTGGCTCACTTTTGACCCAGCTGCAGCTGTGAATGGAGTTACTGTTAGAGCACTCACAGCCTGTTATCCGTCTTTTTATTTGTTGATGAATATCCTAAAACACTTCTAAGGCTGCCGATTCTTCGTTGTTTTTTGTTTGTTTGTTTTCCTTTCTTTTTTTCTTCTTTTTCACTCTATTAGAAGTATTTTCACTATTAGTATGACTCTCACTCTTTTGTAGCCTACAAAACTTCAGGCCTAAGCCACATCTCATGGCAGTAAAGTCCAAGGCAATTATGGACTAAGAATATACCAACCCTTCTTAATCATTTCAAGAAGTGCTGCAATGCAACATAATCCTACCTGACTCTTGCAATAAGAGAGTAAATACCAGAATCAAATGTACAAGCTGAATGCCACATAATATTTTACATACTTCTCCTGTGGCTGTCCTTACATATCATCTCTTAAGTAAATAGAGCCAATAATACTCTAATTGATGTGAAAAATACTATTTTTTTTTTACAAAATTGTGGGACCTTGTTATGTATGGATTAATATGAATCTGTAAAGCAAATAATTTATAGATAATATAGCAGCCTAATCTCAAAATCCACCGATGCTAAATATTGCATACCAGTAATTAAACTTTCTTGGGACAAGATACTAAATAGAGTGAATATATATTGCTATTCTCCCACCAGTCCAGTCGCCCATAAATTTTAAGAAATAGTTAGCCACAGTTCATAAATCAAAAGAAAAATTACATTAGAGAAAACAGACAGACAGATGGACAGAAAGACAGAAAAAAGAAAGAGAGAAAGAAAAGAGAGAGAGAAAGAGAGAGAGAGAGAAAGAAAGAAAGAAAGAAAGAAAGAAAGAAAGAAAGAAAGAAAGAAAGAAAGAAAGAAAGAAAGAGAAAGAAAGAAAGAAAGAAAGGAAGGAAGGAAGGAAGGAAGGAAGGAAGGAAGGAAGGAAGGAAGGAAGGAAGGAAGGAAGGAAGGAAGGAAGGAAGGAAGGAAGGAAGGAAGGAAGGAAGGAAAAATGGACAGAAAGATGGAAGGACGGAAGGACAGAAGGATGGAAGGACGGACGGACGGACGGATGGACGGAAGGATGGAAGAAGGGAAGAAGGAAGGACGGACAGAAGGATGGATGGACGGACGGAAGGACGGAAGGAAGGACAGACGGAAGGACAGAAGGAAGGACGAAAGGACAGAAGGAAGGACGGAAGGAAGGACGGAAGGAAGGAAGGAAGGAAGGAAGGAAGGAAGGAAGGAAGGAAGGAAGGAAGAATTTTTTGTTTTGTGGAAAAATTAAAGTTTTAAAATCTCCCGAAACACCCATGAAGAGATATTTCAAAGTTCTTCTGGCAGTGGCTCAGAAATGTGAAACTATTGTCTTCTTGTCATTCACATCTGATAAACATGATATGCACATTAAATCAAAATCAGTATAAAAGTATATCATGTGATGGAGTAATATTTGTCATTGGGCTGACCTGTAATGAAAAAGTTAATCTTCTTCTTCCTTCCTCCCCCCCCCCCCCCCAGTGTAACAAACAAACAAACAAAAACAAACAAACAAACTGCAATAATATTGGTAAAAAGAGCTCAATAAAATGTCAGAATTGATTTCTAGCAACATATAATGCCTGGCAATTTAAAGCTTTATTTCGCCAACTGTTTAATCTGTACTACAAGTAAAAACGTTCCATATGCATAACTTCTCACTTCACTGATGATCCTGTTTAAAGATTTGTTCCAGCAGCATTTATTTAATGACCTTTATAAAGAATTTTCTCATTCTTCTGTGGGTTATATTTAAACTAGGGATAATAAAAATAAAGTGCACAATGGGAGAAAAAAAACTGCCTTCCTCACTAACCTCTTTTTTTTTTTTTTTTTTTTTAATATAATTATTTCTTAGGTAGCATTAATGAGGAAGTCTGGGAATATAGGCATTACAGTGTTAGAAACAATAATAAGCCAATGGCCATTATTTGCATCCTTATAATGTCAAATTGTATGGTATATTTTTTTCCACATAATATCTGTATCACACACACTGTGATAGCCACAGATATGGCTCCCTTATTCTATTGATTTAAATATCCTTTTGCTTCTCCCTCCTCAACAGGAAGTATGAGGTCATCGATATATCTCAAACACGTGTCTTGATAGAGCACTATTCAAACCAGATATGCACCATACTTTATATCATATTTTGAATTATTTATCTATCATGGGAAATAACAGGAGAGGAAGGAGTTAGCTGGGTGCTTGAAATGAATGTGGCAAAAGCATTAACATGTGGGTCCAGCTGCACAAAATTAGATGTCGAGTCCTGGTACAAAGGGTCAGAGTCAGCAATGGCGGTAGAGCTCTTGGTAATACCAGGAGAGCAAAAAGGCTCGTAAATCCAGCAAAAGGCTATCACATCCTATAAACTAGAAATAGGTGAAACAGAGTACTAATTTCCAATGGGCCAGGGAGAACGGCTGCCTGAAACATGTGTTTAAAGTTGACATGTGCACGCAACCCTGTCATTCAAAAACTTCCATATATAGTACTGAGGAAAAGGTTAATCAACAGTGCTGTACAACTTAAGGAAATGCATAGGGTGGCTGACTGATTTGATTCATATGTCCCAGTGACAAAATTCTTTCCTGGAGATCCATAATGTCTGGGTTCTTAATTATCTGGTCTTTTGGAGTGTGTGTGTGTATTTAAAAAATGGTGAATAAAATGTCAGCCAAGAAACACAGTGTTCATTCCTTTCAGGTTTATTTTAAACCTATTGCACTTAGGCTCCAGCTAAATCAATTTTTCATGAATATCTACCTAGTAGATTACACCTCAAGCCAGTTCAGATCTCCAGAGAATTTGGGAAAAAAAAAAAAAAAAAAAAGAAAAAAAAAAAAGATTTATCAAGTAACAAGTAACACCTCAGGAAAAAGAAACAGGGTTTTTAATTGCTTTGTGCGCTCCATAATTGAAGGCAGGCACCTTCTTGAGGCACTCACTGCCAGGAGGAGTGTGACTCCACTTGGCCCTGCCTAATTAATCCTGTGATACAAACCTTCTGGCTTCAATTTTCACATTTCTGTCTCTTTTTAGAGGTGATAATAAAACTAAAAATTTATGTTGGTTACTGTATGACTATAACGGTGCCAGCAGAACACAAATAAAGCCATATGGATGAAAGAGACCTTGTCTTCCCATCCCTGGCTTCTCTGTTTTGTGAGGTGTTCAGGGGCACGCTTTGTGCTAACAAGAAAAGGTAGAGAAAGATTCAGTAGCAGGAAGGAAGTGCAGGTCAAATGATTCTTGTGATAGTTTGCTCTGCTAAGATGACTCACTGAAGCATATGTCTTATTTGTTTATTGACAAGATCTCAAAATAGAAGTACACACTCTGGAAACTCAACTGAGCTGGCTACAAATCACAAAACTGCACAACAGCTCTTAATGAAAGACAAATTGTGCAGCTTAGCCTTTGAAAAGCAGTTGAGGCTGTTTGTGCAGATGCCTTCAATCTTAATAGCTTACATACTGTGACCTGTGTACAATGCCTTCCAGAGCCAACTGAAAGTAATAGACCATCTTTATTTTCCATGGAATGTAAAGATCTTCCTATTATTATTGTTGCTGTCATTGAGAGGCAAGGATTTAATTTTTGAGCACTGAGAAATTATATGTGCACATATACACGTGTGGCAGTTATAAGACATAGAGGTACAAATGCTTCCAGTAAAATTGAGTATGTTTTAATTGCATGATATAGAAAGTAGACCTAGACCTTACTATATTAAGGTGGGAGGGTTTTCTCTTGTCAAGTCAACAAGAGAAATATTTTTCCAATATATCTGCCACATTTATTCAGAAGCTATTAGTAATGACTACATTGCTGGCCATTCTCACTACATTCTACTCCCAGAACCCAAAAATACGGTTCCCTGCATTAGATTTTTTTTTTTTTTTTTTTTTCCTGTAGCTGAACGTAATAGAATTTTATTGTGGATTTGATCACTTTCATCGAGGAATTTATCTGAGGGGCTGGGAGGGGGAGGGAAGATGATAAAGAAATAACATTTTTCTTCATTTTGCTGCTATGTTCTCACTTTCTTGTCATTGTGCCATGGTAAACTTGTTTTGTGCCTGCCACCTTGTTTAGGACAGGGACTGGAATTTCTTTCCACCCCCCTCTGTTTCATCTCCTCTCTCCTCTCATCCTTGCTACAACTCTGATTAGGATGTATAATTTTGTTTTATTAGTTATATTAAACTCATAGTGCTATCTTTCCTTATAGGAGAGAGGCTGGTGGCACATGTTTGTAAGAAATTACTTGTCTCTAGGGATATTATTTTAAATCAGATAATATATGTTAGGGTAAGAAAATGTTCTGTCTTTGTGATGGTATACAAAATCTCTGCCACACAAGAGTTGGGAGGCTCAACTCTTTGGGAGGCTCTTATGGAAAACTAAGATAATTTTGCCGCCAAACAGAAATTTCTGCTGAGCATCTACAAAATATTTTCTAAGAGTTCACAGCTTGTGTACATTGGGGCAAAAATTATTTGTGGATGACAAAAACCATAGTCCTCAGCAATTCCTCAATAATTTCAATTGCCTTTTCTGAGACAAGATTTTCTTACCTGAATGCCTTTAAGAATTTGCCCTCATGTCCGATAAACCTTGTTTTTAGAAATAGCATTGCGATTACAGCTGGGATTTTCACCCACAAGCAGACACCAAGTTAAGAAAGCTCAACCCAAGCACTTGTAAGCAAATGTAAGAAGAATCTTATAAGTACTAAACAAATGGGACAGAGCTAAACATCTAATATGAGCATATAAAATAAAAACTATGTGGGAGTAGTATCAGAAGCAGAAAAGGAGGTAATTACCCCCATATTCAGTGACTATGACTGGGCATAACCTAGGGAACAAGTGCTGAACTATTCCATAAGGATGTTTTGAAGAAGAGAGGGAATTTGCTTTGCCAAATGGTTTAGGGAGTGGAGATGAAGAGAGGGGTAGACTGTGGGATTTTCAAGGAAAGAAAAAAATTCAGTATCAGTAAGAGTATGTGGAGAATTAGTTGAATAAATTGGAAAAACTAACACAATTTATATTGGTTGATGTAGCTAAGGAGGTTCATTATATCCAGGTAGGTTGATTTAGCCAAGTTTCTATCACGTTAATACAGGATGTTCTAGAGAAAAAGTTGTTCTATATTGATTACCTTATTTATCTCTTACTTTAAGAGAATCCAGATGATTTAACTTGTTTTTAATAGCATATCTGAAGCCAATACCTTGTGTTTTATCTAATTTTCATGAAATTTTGTACATAACTGGAGGCAATCTACCTGGGAGCAGACAGACCAGATCATGTACCTTGAGCTTCCTTTTCTTTTTGAATGGGTTGCTTTGCAGTGCTCCTTCCACTACAATGGAAGTAGCATATATACTACAAGGGATATATGTTGAACTTAAGCCATAGACACCATTTCATTGTTAGAATGACCTCCCTTTTCACTTCTCTATTCTTATCCCCAGGCCTCAGGACCTACTCCTTCAGCTCTGACATTTATTGCTGGAAACAGAACTGTCTCAGTAGTTTCTGCAGGATCTTCATGTTTCCCTCGGGACTTGAAAATAAATAAATAAATAAATATAGGATTCAGAGAATGCTGCTCTAAAAAAAATGTCAGTTTTGTTTCTAATTTGCAGCAGCACTTACAGGAGGTGAAGAAGAGTTCAGTTCTTGAGATAGCAGGACTAGGCCAATACAGTTTACTGAATGGATAACAGTAATCAGTCTCCAATGCTGTTTTTCAGAACCTTCTCAAGAATAATGCGCATTCTTCATTGGCGGTGTCCCACAAATACTAGCACATAGAAGTGGGTTAAATTTGGTTTTCCTGTTCACTGCAATGTCTGGTCTACAACGCTTAGTCTAAACTGCTCTTATGATGGAAAACTTGAGGATTTTTTGAAACCAGAAATTGTGTTGTTCAATCTTCATCTCCCATGAGGACATATACTACTTCTAACCAAAATATGTCTGTTTTCAATATCTTTTTGAGAAGCTGACACTTTTTCATTGGGAAAAAAAAAAAAAAAAAAAAAAAAAGAATTTTTTTCTGACCAATTCCATCTTTAACCTCTCCAGTTACATACACATGTGGGATTTTTATCTATCCCTCATCAGAGGCAGATTTGTTACTGCAAGTCCATGAGATGAATTTTCAGTCTTCAAAAAGCATATCAGCTGTCATCTCCTAGCTCTCTATATCCTGCTGTGGGTAGACCCAAAAACATTACAGTGGGGGTTCAAGAGAGGAAAGCAGTGGCTGTCCAGCTGCTTGTGAGAAGTTAAGCAGACCAGAAGCAACAGCAGAAAGGGCCAGTTTACCTCTGGTGGAAGGGAATCAGATCATCTTAGAAAATAAATAAATAAATAAATAAAAGGTCTACTGGTGCAAGTCCTATTACCTGAACAATGTCTTCAGTAATGTTGACGTAAATGCGCAAGAGGAAGAGGCAAAAGAATGATAAAGTATATTTGGTCTAATATTTTAATCCTGGATTTTAAATCTATCTTGTTTACACTGGGATTATGTGATGTATCTGGACCTTTCCTATTACCACTCTTTGACTGGAATCAATGCAGCATCATATTTTAAGTCAGGACTCATATATCATTCCAATTACTCTCAGTTTAATATTTTCACAAAAACATTCAGTCTATGCCATTTAAAAACATTTCTAATATTTGAGGGTGGGGGAAGCTAAAGTTAAATTGAGAACTATAGAACTGAATAGCCTGCAACTAAATGTTTTTATATGGATATTAAAACCAAAACAAAACACAGTTTTTCTATTAATAACTTTTTTAAATAACATAACTTTTCCAGAGATTATGATATAAATACATTTAAAATAATACATTTAAATGATGGTCAATATTTCAATAAAGGAAGCTATAGTATGTCTTACTAATAAAATCAAATGTAGATACTGTTCCAGATAAAAACTTAACTTATATAAACTTAAAATTACAGATACATATAGTAACTTATAGACAGATATATAAAAGTAGTAATTTAAATAACCCAAGATAACAAGTAATGAATCTGGGAAATCAGAACAGGGTTTAAACTTCAATGTAATCACATTACATTAAAATATGAAATCATACTGATTATCTCAGCTCTGTTAACGTTGCTATGCAGTGACACACATGCAGTTAATATGATTATAATGAAACCACGTTAGTGTTTTTGTTCTCCTACAGTATTAAAAAAAAATTGAAAGACGTTTTCTCTTCAAACTGCTCCCTCCCTGCTCCCAGATAAAATGCTTTAAAATTTTATGCAATTCTGGGCAGGTCAAAAGTATGTAGATTATAAAGTGTTACAGTGATCCACAGATGTTTTACAAATTATAGTCCCAAATTGTGACCCAGTTTGCATGCCTATGCAGGATAGGAGGGAGAATAAAGGAATAAAACACTCCTTTATTGCTAATACCCAAGGGAGCTATAAGGGGTGAATAAAAAGAATAACCACAATAGGGAATCTTGCACTTCATGACCTAGTTGCTCCAACATGTAAGAGCTCAGGCACTGAAAGGGAAAACCAGGAGACTCATTGTATCTTTGAGACATAATTTGCCTCTCCATTTACTTTAAGGCAATGCAAAAATATGCTTGGCTTTGTTCAGGGCTCAAGAGCAGTCAAAACCTTGCAGCAATTATTTTTGGGAAAAGTGTTTGATTTCTATGAGTAGTGTTAGTATTTTTTTTGAAGGACTAAGTTCATATAGTGTGCTATCCTTTATAATTAAGTATGATGCTTTTGCTGGTGTCATGTCTTCAACAATTAAGCCCAATCTATAAACTTCATTCTTTTCCATATAGTGGTTAAAAGAGCTTGGATTCTTTTCCTGCCATGTCTTTTTCTTTTATTGCAAACAGTTCATTTCAGCAGAGGCTTAGCTGTGCAGGTGAACAAATTACTTCCATCACATTGAAATGCAGCTACCTCAAACTAAAATGCAGACTTGTGACTACACGATATATCATCTCATGTAGCAGACTACATTAAAAAAAAAAAAAAAAAAAAAAATTGTTGTTGTTGTTGGCTACACAAAGAAGCAATAGTATTCTTAATGAGTGTAATACAACCCTTTTAGAAAACAGAGTAATCAGGTAAAGTTTGATGTCTAGGAGTTGTGATAAATGCAGTAGAAAGTAGTGAAAAGAGGAACTGGCTATTATTTAATAAATAAGTAGATAAATGGTAGCCCCTAACCATAACAGAAATCATAATCAGATCATTTCAGTGATGATTCTTAACCCTTAATCTTTTTATTTCACTTTTTCTAAAGTTCTCTGTGTCCTTCTGACAAGGTCTTCTTCTTTTCAGTGGGGGGAGAGAGTGGTCTGTGTCTGTTGTGCTCTTTTCTATACTGCTTACACATGCAGAGCTTTGATCAAGCAGTACTCAATGAAAAATATATGTCACTACTATTCAAAGTCTTTAGTTATGTTATTAGTTTTTGTTTTGTTTTGTTTTGTTTTGTTTTAGGGGGGTTCTTTGTTTGTTTTTAGGTTTTAGTGTTTTTTTTTTTTTATTATTATTATTATTATTATTATTATTTGTTTGCTTTTTGAATGGTGAAAGATCAGATCTTTTGGTTTGCCTGGAAACTTCCTTTGTTTCAGCAGTCTGGTTCCCCTAAGGAGCATAGTGGTCCCTTATAAATTTCTGGTAGTTAGTAGAGGTCAGACCTACCAGTTTATGTTATATTTAATTCACTATCTGTCAATATATATAGTGTTTAAAAATCATGAGATAGCTTCCTTAAGGACAAATTCTTATTAATTTTACATCATTCTTCACCTGTTGTATTCATTTGTTTCATATGATCATGAATGTCATCATGTCTTAGCAATAATGCTTTTCAATTGAACACCTACTAGCAACTGTTTTCAAATCTCCACTGGATTCAGTGGGATTTTACATGCTTCAATGGTTGTGGAAACAGTACCCTACACTTGAGCACTGTGTGGTACTCTCATATGATGTTACAGTATCGTGATTATTGCAATTGTTGTTCCAATCCTCATGAAACTTCTAAATAAACTGTAAGACATATCATAAATTAAATAATAATGTAGTCATTTTCATAAAATTATAGCATTCATCCAGGCGAAACACTAAGTCAATCAAAACAGAAAATATCTGACCCACATACAAACTTTACTGTGTTTCTGAATTTCTGGTTAGAAGACATAATATATTAATGCCTTGCAACGTGCACTGTGCTCACTTTAAAATTTATATTAAATAGATTGTTACATTATGGTAATGTACTAAATTACCTAAAGCAAAGTAATACTATGATTAACTGACCATAAACATTGGTTTATGGTCAGTTTATAAAGTATTACAAAGATTAACATTATGCATTTTCATAACAGAAGAAAATTGCAGGATGAAATGTCTGTGGATTGACTTGGTGCTATTAAGAATAATAAAATAGTGGTATAACTCACAACAGTCTCAAGTTACAGCTTGCAAGTAAACTTTGTTTTAAATCATCTTTTAAAATGCCAGAGATATTCATCGTTTTTAAAAATGCCCAAAGCTTTCCAGGCATAGAATAATGGTTTCCAGTATGTTTTCTAATATATAATGTATTACCTTTTTTTTCCCTCCTTGCTTACTCAACATATCATGTCAGATTCTGACCTGGCATAATTGCTCTGATATCAGCCATTTTACCGCCTTATTTGAGGTAAATTTGGGTCTCTTTTAATCATATTACAATACCTGTCTTAAAAACCTAGACAGAATTAAAAACCTAGACAAGATCAAATTAACTTAATCATGTACAGGCAAAAAATAATAATAATAATAATAAAAAAATCTCCTCACATATTATTCTAAGGTTTCATCTGGTCTACGTGTGAGTTCAACTCCATGTAAACTAGATTTTTGGTAGGACAGAGACTGAAGCTGGGAGAGAGTGAGGGAGCATGGGCTGGGGAATCAGGCATGGAACAAGGTGATACGGAAGGAACTTACACATCATTTAAGAAAACAGAGCTACATGAAACTCATCTCAAATGTGTCTATACTAACACACACTGCTCAGGGAACAGAAATGTTTGTTTGCAGTTACAGATTTACAATGTCATCAAAATTACGGAGATCTGGTGGACCACTTTAAGCATCTGCAAAGGTTTGATACAGATTTTTGAAGAAAAACAGGGCAGATGAGGAGCAGAACAGTACTCCTCATACCCATGTGGTGCATGCATGTACCTCCTCCATTGGATGGGTGAGAGGTACATGGAGGACTTGGGGCCAGGACAAAGTGGGAGACCAGAATGGGGAATACTGCAATGGATGTGAGTTGCAGAACTCCCAGTGAAATAGATGTAGGTAATGTGGAAGAAATGCTCTTATCACAGGCTTTTCAAGAGAGCAAAATTTGTTGTTCAAGAAATTAACAGGGAACATCCTACAGGGATGGCTGACATGGAGGGTAAAAAGGATTCCAGGAGAGTGGATCAACCTTTGAAGACAGCTTCTTCAAATCACAAGAAGTATTCATCCTGACCTGCAAAAAAAGCAGGCATCCATAAGAGTACATAGACATCCATAGACAGTACAACTTAACAGGAAACCCTTTACCGAACGGAAATGCAAAACAGAAATGTACAAGATGCAGTCTACCAAAGAGGAGTTTAGCTTGGGCTTGCAGGTATGTAACTAAGATGGCCAAAACCTTGCTGGATGTAACTGTTGAAGGGCATGTGATAGGCAGTGGAAAGAACTTTTGCAAATATGTAAAAAGCAAAAGGCAGACAATGGAAAATGTGAGACTGTTGCTGAGGGACATGTGACCTAAAAACAAAGGATATGGCAAAGACTGAGGAACTCAGTGTTTTGTCTTGGCCTTTGGTGACAAGGTCTGCTCCAAGTCTCCTCACAGTTCCATGCCTATAGCAAAGCTATCAAGAAAGTGGTACTATCCAAAGTAATGAAAGTACAAGTTATGGCTTACTTATATGTGAAGGCAAATGCAAGGCTATGAGATCAGAAATGACACTTGTGGAATTCAGAAAGATGGCCGCTCTTTGGCATCTTTGAAAATTTTTGGCAGCTAGGAAAGATCCCTGATGACCAGAATAATATTTCTGTGATCAAAAGAAAATAAGAATCAGGACCTTGGGAACTACAGGTGAATCAGACTCACTTCAATCCGAAGAAAAAAAATATGGAGCAAGACCTCCTGGAAGTCATAGAGTAAGAAGATAATACGAAGAACTCAGCATAGATTTACATGGATCAACATGCGCATCCTTGGAACTCAGCAAAGACAAATGCAAACTCCTGCACCTGAGATACAACTTCTCCATGCATCCATCAGTACAGACTGGGAGCAAGCTGGCTATAAAGGCAGTTTGCAGAAGCAGACCTGGGGCATTCTAGAAGACAATAAGCTGAACACAAGTCATCTGAACACCTTGCAGAGAGGAAGACTCACAGCAAACTGGGCTTCATTAACAATAGCCAGCAGCTCTAGGGAAGTGATTATCTCCCACTGCTCAGCCCTTGTGAGGTCATGTTCATAGACTAGTCTGGGGCTCCCTAATGCAAAAGATACTCAAAAACTGGAGAGAGTCCAGAGGAAGGTGATGGGGATTTAGAGAGAACTGGAGCAGTTGACATGCAAGGAACAGCTGAGGAAACTAGGTTTGATCAGCCTAAAGTCAAGGGTGGTATCAGCTTGCAGTATCCTCTTGCCAAAAATAGAGTTATAGAAAGTACAGAGACAGATAATTCACAAGGGTGCACAGTGAAAGGAAAGAGGCCGTAGTCACAATATGCAGAAGGGAAAATGCAATTTGAGAAAAAACAAACAAACAAAAAAAAACAAACAAACAAACAAAAAAAAAAAACGCATAATAAGGATGATAAAACACTTGAACAAGTTGTCCAAGAATCTGTGGGAAACTGTCCTTGGAGACTTTTCAAAACTTGGTTGGGCAAGCCCCTGGGTGACATGGTCCTGTTTGAAATTAACTTGATCCAAGCAGAAGGCTAGACCAGATGGCCTCCAAAGCTCACTATAACCTACATTTTTATATGATCCAATGATTTTCCTTCTGTGTTCCTGTATTAAAAATGCAGTTGACTACCACTGCATTAAGATTCCAGTATTCTAAAGTTTAAAACCAAAAGTAATATTCATACTACTTAATATAATAAACCTTAATTTTTAGAGAACCTTTCAAAACTCAGAAAATTAATATTAAGGACTTCTTTTTTCCTTTTCTTATCTAACTACAGGTTTCTGGTATGTTGAAGTGAATTCAGCTTTCCTTTTCAGGGTATTCTGTGCAATTATGAGGCCTAGAAATATACTTTATTTTTAAATCAAAGACAAGTACTACAGGATAAGAGACTTTCAGAAAATAATCAGTTATCACAATGCACATGATAAATTTGCAAGAAATGGTTAATGATTTTTTTATATATACTTTAGATAGTTTTTACTCTCTTCTTTCTCTTGCTTGTAAAGCTTAGAGATTACAAAAATTTATAGTTTCTATACCATTTAATTGTCATTATGATTATCTCTTCTGATGTATGTTGTGTCTTTTAATGACCTTTGTAATATATGTATTTAATAATTTATGCAGAGGTTCCACTTGTCCATATTGAGTAAGGCATTTTAAACATTATATACACATCATACAAATTGATAAAATATAATTGCAGATAGTGATGTACTTTTCTGAAGTTCTTGAATAGAAGAGCTTCTGTATTTATGAATGTCACCATGGTCCATTATAAAACCAAGAAACTCAAGCAATAGCATTGCTTCCAACTATATTGTGAATATTGAGGTTTCCTCTGGCATCAATTTTTTGAGAGGATCATCAAAACATAAGAAAGGTTTAGTATGTAGATTTATGAAAAGATGGCAATAAGGCAACACCAGAAAACATAATAGAATCAATGACATTTTCCTGAGAAAATATATGTATCCAAGCTTTTGGCTTTTGGGATTGAGTTGTGACTGGAATAAGTTCACCACAAGTAGAATCATAGAATCATAGAATCATAGAATATCCTGAGTTGGAAGGGACCCTTAAGGATCATCAAGTCCAACTCTTGACACCGCACAGGTCTACCCAAAAGTTCAGACCATGTGACTAAGTGCACAGTCCAATCTCTTCTTAAATTCAGACAGGCTCGGTGCAGTGACAACTTCCCTGGGGAGCCTGTTCCAGTGTGCAACCACACTCTCTGTGAAGAACCCCCTCCTGATGTCAAGCCTAAATTTCCCCTGCCTCAGCTTAACCCCGTTCCCGCGGGTCCTGTCACTGGTGTTAATGGAGAAAAGGTCTCCTGTCTCTCAACACCCCCTTACGAGGCAGTTGTAGACTGTGATGAGGCCTCTCAGCCTCCTCTTCTCCAGGCTGAACAGGCCCAGTGACCTCAGCCGTTCTTCGTACGTCTTCCCCTCCAGGCCTTTCACCATCTTCGTAGCCCTCCTCTGGACACTCTCCAACAGTTTCATGTCCTTTTTATACTGTGGTGCCCAGAACTGCACACAGTACTCGAGGTGAGGCCGCACCAGCGCAGAGTAGAGTGGGACAATCACCTCCCTTGACCTACTAGCGATGCCGTGCTTGATGCACCCCAGGACACAGTTGGCCCTCCTGGCTGCCAGGGCACACTGCTGGCTCATATTCAACTTGCTGTCTACCACGACCCCCAGATCCCTCTCTTCCAGGCTGCTCTCCAGCGTCTCATCGCCCAGTCTGTACGTGCAGCCAGGGTTTCCCCGTCCCAGGTGCAGGACCCGGCACTTGCTCTTATTGAACTTCATACAGTTGGTGATCGCCCAGCTCTCCAACCTATCCAGATCCCTCTGCAAGGCCTTTCCACCCTCATTTGAGTCCATGACTCCTCCAAGTTTGGTGTCATCAGCAAACTTGCTCAAAATACCTTCTATTCCTACATCCAGATCGTTTATAAAAATATTGAAAAGTACCGGCCCTAAAATGGAGCCTTGAGGGACCCCACTAGTGACCGCCCGCCAGCCTGACGCAGCCCCATTTACCATAACCCTTTGGGCCCTGCCCGTTAACCAATTGCTCACCCATTGTATGATGTTTTTATTTAGCTGTATGGTGGACATTTTGTCCAGTAGGATCCTATGGGAGACCGTGTCAAAAGCCTTGCTGAAGTCCAAAAAAATCACATCAGCTGGTTTCCCTTGGTCCACCATATGGGTGATCTTATCATAAAAGGAAATCAAGTTAGTTAGGCAGGACCTTCCCTTCACAAACCCATGCTGGCTGGGACCAATGACTGCTTTGTCCCCCAGGTGCGCCTCAATAAGTTCAAGAACCATCTTCTCCATGATTTTACCAGGCACTGACGTGAGACTGACAGGCCTGTAATTGCAAGGGTCTTCTTTCTGACCCTTCTTGAAAATCGGCACAACATTTGCCAGCTTCCAGTCTACCGGGACCTCTCCAAATTCCCAGGATCGTTGAAAAATAATTGAGAGAGGTTCCGCGATGACGTCCGCCAGCTCTTTCAGCACCCAGGGATGAATCCCATCCGGACCCATGGACTTGTAGGGATCGAGGTGGAGTAGCAAATCCCGCACACGTTCAGGGTCGGTTGGGAGTTTGTCATCCCCACCATCCCGGTCCTCCAGCTCGGGGCACCCTGGGTCCCGAAGCCCATCATCGGCAATGAAGACAGAGGCAAAGAAGGCGTTAAGCGTCTCTGCTTTGCCTATGTCATTGTCTGTGAGGAGACCTTCCCTATCAAGGAGCGGCCCTATGTATTCTTTAGTTCTCCTTTTTCCATTCACATATCTAAAAAAAAACTTTTTGTTTTCTCTCACAGACACAGCCAGCTTCAACTCTAGGTGTGCTTTGGCCACACAAACTTTCTCCCTACAAACACGAACAGCATCCCTGTATTCTTTCCATGACACCTGGCCCTCCTTCCAGTAGCGAAACACTCTCTGTTTCCGCCTAATCTCCATTAGAATGTTCCTGGTCAGCCATGCCGGCCTCCTGCCCCGCCTGCCTGACTTGCGATATTTAGGAATTGCCTTATCTTGTGCTTCTAGGAGGCATCGCTTAAAGAATGACCAGCTCTGGTGGACATCAAGGCCTTCAAGAGCAGTTTCCAGGGGACCTTGCTGACTAGTTCCCTGAGCAGCCTGAAGTCCGCTTTCCCCATATCTAGGGATGAGGTTTTGGTGGCACTTTTCCTTCTGTCACCATAAATTTTGAACTCAACCACTTCATGGTCGCTATGACCAAGGCGGCCACCAATCACCACATCTCCCACCAGACCCTCTCTGTTTTCTAGCAACAGGTCTAGGAGGGCACCTTTCCTAGTTGGCTCCGTTAGCACCTGCACCAAGAAGTTATCATCTAGGTGCTTCATGAACCTCCTGGACTTGCTCGTGTCAGCCGTGTGGCACTCCCAGTTAACGTCTGGCAAGTTGAAGTCCCCCATAAGGACAAGGGGAGTTAATCTCGAGGCCTCTCTTAGTTCTGTAAAGAATAATTCATCAGCGCTATTGTCCTGGCCAGGCGGTCTGTAATAGACTCCCACAATGACATCCCCTTTATTCGTTCGTCCCTTGATCCTTACCCAGAGGCTCTCAACTTTGCCATTGCCGACCTGAAGTTCCACACAGTCCAGCCCCTGCTTCACATACATCGCCACCCCACCACCTCACCTACCCTGCCTGTCCCTCCTGAAGAGCCTGTAACCATCTATCACAACACCCCAGTCACAGGACTCATCCCACCAGGTTTCGCTTATGCCGATGATGTCGTAGTTGCGGGACTGGGCCAGGACTTCTAGCTCATCCATTGTATTCCTCATGCTGCGTGCGTTCGCGTAGAAGCACTTCAGGTGCGTCTCCTTACACTCAGCACCTTGTGGATCTGACCGAAGGACCTCACTGGCACACAGCCCCTCTGATTCTAGCGCACCATCCCTTAGGTCTTCACCGGCGTGCCTGGTTTTAGCCCCTTCCCCCTTCGACTCTAGTTTAAAGCCCTATCTATCAGCCCTGCCAACTCCTGACCAAAGATCCTTACCCCTCTCCGAGAGAGGCGCATCCCATCCAGTGCCATCAGGCCCGGTGTAGCATAGACCTTCCCGTGATCAAAGAACCCAAAATTCTGCCGGTCACACCAGTCTCGAAGCCACGAGTTTATGTGAACAGCACGCCTTTCAGCTTCGATCTCCCCTATCGGAAGGACAGAGGCAAACACAACCTGCGCCCCTGATCCTCTAAGTAGTCGCCCCAAATCCCTAAAGTCTCTTTTGATCGCCTTCGGACTTCTCATTGCTACTTCATCGCTACCAGCCTGAAAGACCAGTAGTGGGTAGTAGTCAGTGGGCTGTACCAGGCGCTTGACTTTCGTGGCAAAGTCTCTCACCCGAGCCCCAGGGAGGCAACAGACTTCTCTGCGGGTTGGGTCCGGTCGGCGTATCGGTCCCTCTGTCCCTTTCAGAAGGGAGCCCCCCATAACAATAGCCCTTCTTTCTTTTTTGAAGGATGATGTGGCAATGCGATGTGTAGGTTGCCTTGTCTTAGGCGCCCCCTCCAACTGGGACGGGTTTTTATCTACTATGTCATTCAGATTGTCTTGTTCTAGTCCTTCATATCGATTATTTAAGGGTAGATGAGAAGGTGAGGTGGGCAGAGAGAGGGCTCGCCTACCACCCCAAACAGGCACCTGCCTCCATTCCCCCCCTTGATCTAGGTCTCCTCCCTCTGCCTGGCAGGAGGAGGGAACCTCCGTATTCTGAATAACAGGAGACGCCTGTGCTGTGGCAGGCTTGTGAGCCTGCCTCAGAGAGGGTAGAGTGCACCTCCACCAGTCAATTTCCATCTCTGATTCCCTGATGATCCTGAGCCTGTTCACCTCCACCCGGAGCTCCGCTACCTGGCTGAGCAGTTCTTCAACCTGGGCACACCTCCCACAGGCATACCCTCCACTGCTGTCGGAGACTGACAGAAGGCTGGGGCACACTCTGTAGCCCAGGGCCTGGACAGCTGCGTGTTTCCCCGAGCCCTCCGTCTGAGTAGCCACACTGGTGACCGTGGCTGGAGATGCCGCACGAGATGCAGAGGCCACGGTTTTCTGCCTGGTTGATACCATGGTCAGGTTCTACGCAAGCAGGTTGCAAGCACCGAAGGGAGAGGCAGCTGCAACAGAGCGACGATGGGCCCCCCGCTCGCCCTGCCCGCGCAAACTGCCTCGCCACGCCCTTCGACGCGCCCCGCCCTGTTTGCCCGTCCTGGTCGCCGCGCTCCTGGTCGCTCGCGCTCCCTAGGGGCAACTTTTAAACAGCCTGGGAGGGGGCGCTGCTGGCTCCGCCCGCGCCTTGTCAGCCTCCCTCGCGAGGACTGCCGGGTCCCGGCGGCTCCCCCGAGTGGCCTCGATGCCGGACAAAAAGCCCTGCCCGCCTCGGTCCCCTGCTCCGCTGCAGAGCACGTCTGCCCCGGAGCTGATCGCCTTTGCAAAAGTATTTTTTTTTTTTTTTAATACTATTATTTTTTTCTACATTTTTCCTCCTATGCACATGGAAACATGATTGTACACAAGCTAAATAAGGTGGCATCACATTTACCTAACTGCTACCAAAAACAAAGAGGCAATGTTTCAAGCCATAAATTTGTTGTAGCCATTCATGTAAAAAGAGAGGATCAATATTATGGACATTTACAAGCCCACTAGCAGCAAGTTGCAAAATAGTCACAATTGTGGGTATACATAACTTGTAGTGTAACATACCTTTATTTTCTGTGGTATTTGATTATGAAAATCAAGAACCTACTAAATATTTCTTAACTGTATCTCTAGGTTAAAGTTCGCCTGTTCATTCAAACTGACTTTTTCATGCCTGCTTTCTGTTTGATTTCAATCCCAGTGAGAAGTCATTTAAATAACCCCTTGATTTCATAGTTTAAAGAAACAAACTGTAGGGTTCCCAAAAGCTGACTAGAGGATGCACACATCTCCGCATATTGCAATGTGCAGGGTCAAGCTCTCTGATTCAGAGAAATATGCGATCCCTTGAAAAGTGCAATGTGGTTGTTATCTCATCTCACATCAGTTTACTCTCTAAAGTAACTTGTACAGCTGTTCAAGCTCTGACTGTAACCCAGCAGAACAGTAGCATACAGATGGTGGTTCATCTCATTCTGTCTGAGGTATCTATTGCTTGTTCATGTTGTAAATACCACTCCTAGTGTTGTCACAAGTGTTATTACAGTGACATGATGAACAGGTCAGGTAATTGACCCAGACAGTGCAACACGAAAGAGAAGACATCAAAATTCTGAGAATAAGAAGCAGGAGAATAGTAGAAGGTAGGACTGCCCTTCTTGATTATACAAGCTAGGGTAGCATCATCTCTATGAAACTGTCAAGATAGTTTAGGTAAATCTCCCTCTGAAGGTGTTCATTTTCTACTATCAACTACAAAAGAGATCTATACAGTTAGCTTAAGGGTTACAGGGCTAAATCTAATCAAAAGACCCTTTAAATACTGGACAAGTTCTCATACACTGAAATTTAGAGAACAAGCTGTTGTTTGTTTTTGTTTGTTTGTTTGTTTTTTATCCCATATAAATTATAAACATTGTCACCAAGAGACATCTTGAAGCTGCTGCATTTATTACACTTAATTCCTAAACATCAAAATATTACACTATATTTATATACACATTTGAAAGTAGCATATGTGTTATTTATTCATTAGGGAATAACATATGAGCAACATCACCTGGTGACAACTGTCAAAAAATAAAAATAAAAAAATCCAACATGCAGTCTTCTCCTGTCACAGTAGTTTTGTCTGGCAGCATCTGTCTCTTTCCATTTACATTGGCACTTTCAGGAAGAAAAGGAAGATGTGCTAAACAACTGAGGCATTTCAAATATTCTTACCCAAACTTCTCTGTCTAGCCATGGTTTTCCCAAGAGACTCTTGGGAATGCTTATTCATTGACACAATTAATATCATTCTCCAGCTCTTCCGAGAAACAGACTAATTTCCAGATCCTTCCTTAAAATGCTCTACCTTGATATGTAATCATTAAAATAGCTATCACAAATGCTTATGATGTCATAATTGGGCCATTTCGTATTTGACATTTCATGACTCAGTTGTAGTGTAAATTTATCCCTGAAAGAATTAAGACAAAAGCTGCACAGAGTGCAAACAGGGCAGCATTAAGTGAAGACTGGAATCCAGAGAGAATATAAGGTAGGTGACTGGTTTTAAGGTGAAAGAACAACAAAATATTGGAGAGAGAGCTAGTATCAACAAAGCAGACAGACTTGGGAATAAGCACCAAAAGTTGCAAGAAGTACAATTACTGAAAACGGGTATTTAGAAAACAATATTCTGGTTTAAAGCTGACATAAGAGAAAAAGAGAAGGAATATTCTAAAGAAGGTTCTGTCTGAGAGGGATAATAACTAAGGTGTCAAGGACAGACTCATTCCTAAGAGCCTCTTCCCTAATACAAGAAAGTAGACACTTGCATTTGTAAGTACAGAGTATGAGTAGTAGGTTTAGGGGATAATTGATTCTCAAGTTAAAAATTATAAAGCTTTATTGCTACACTGACTGTCTTCAGATCCACTCAGACCACATTTCTTTGTTTGAACCTATCCCACATTCAACTGCTTCTATAGGCATGAGTGGGTGCCTGAAGGCCTGTATTTATATTTTATTTCAGTTGAGTGGGACAGATTCCCATGGCACAAAAAGTTAGGCACAGTTATCTCTCTGGCACCACAGAAGTTAATCCAGAAATAGCAGCATTTTCAGGATTTGGAAGTGATGCAACCTGAAAATATTCTAACAGGGTGATAAGATGCATATCTAAGGCCCCTAAGTACAGTGGAGTTATTGTGAAGTTTTAAGTTTCATCTTCAAGGATATATGATACGAAGGCTAAAATCTTTCCCATGCATTATCTGAAAGATTTAAACATAACCAAAAAGGGATTTTATTGCAAAAATAGATTCAATCACAAGTTTTTGAGAATTATTGTCTATCTAAACTGTTCTTTGAAAGGAGAAAGAGAGAATCAAGGTTTTTACTAAAGGAAAAGAATGGTATTTGGATTGTGCATGTCTAACCTCATAAACATGGTAATGTGTTGCCTTTTCTTATGTTACCATAAACTATGACTGGTGATTTCTCTCTACAAAGCTCTAATATTAAAACAAGTTCATCATGTATTAGCTTAGATGATATCTTAATTTTCATTATCCAAAAATGGCCTTGTATAATACATGTATACAGTATACACTGTTAAATGGAGAGGATTCTTGACAAATAATGAAAAAAAAAAAAATGTTCTAAGCTTGCTTTTCTGGCTTAAAATTCAAAGCTGTCATGTTACTGGCTCTGAAAATTTTCTGGCAAGAAGGCAGATGGCTGGGTTTGTGCTCATAGTGGCTCCAGAGAAGACTATTAGTTCCAACAAGCCTTGTAATTTTTTAAACTTGTAAAAGTATGTGCTTTTATGACAGGTTATTACCTCTGGATGCAGTTACACTGAGTTCTGAATTGCCACAAACAACAAACATGAGAGCATAATTTAAACATATTATGCTTTGCTCAATGGCATTTTGTAGTGACTCTGCTGAGTTCTGAGTTTCACGTTTCCTCAGGGTTCAGGACAAAAACCTCTAGCTAACACTTGTTTTGCAGAAGGTATTTAAAAACAGATATGTTATATTACAGCCACTTCTTTGGCCTCGTGTAACTACTTGAAGAATAGCTACAATGATGGCATAGCTAAACTGTTCTGTTGGATGAACTACCAAGGAGCAATGGCCAGAGAATGTAACTTGTGAGGTTAGGCTATGCAAAAAAATATCAAAAGAGTGAGGCATTGGAACAGCACATAGACCATGGACTTGTTGAATCTCTGTCCTAGGTGTTCCCAAGGCTCATCTAGACCTCCTGGGGGGAGGTTAGATCAGACTTCTTACATAAGTCCCTTCCAACCAGCATTTCTGTGGCCATTTTCTCTGCTGAGCCCAATAGCTTACCCAGGCACACAGGCAGCTTTCCACCTTTTCAGCTGTCCATCTTTTGTGTTCAAGCATCTTCTTTTTAACTAGAAGAAAATTTTGAACTAATGGCAAAAGAACTCTTTTGGCTTTCACTGTTGTTCAAGGGAAGGGATTATGCCCTACATTGTAGAAAAATATTGCCTCATTCCCTCCAAATATAAAAAATCATTCTTAAATTGAAAGGGGATCTAAGGAATGATGCTTTAACCAATGAAATGAGGAAAGGTCCATACTAAGAATGCTATTACTTATCTTACTAGGATTTTCATAGGTATTGCCTGGCTTTTAGGTTAGTGAAAATAAGCATATGGAACCTCAGAGTACAATCAGCCATGACGTAAGCAGGCACAACTCGACTAATAACAATGGTATGACTGCATGAATTTTGCCTAGAATAACTTAATTTGCATAGCAATGACTTTTGCACAGAATTTGTGGGTGGAAGAGTAATTTTCTGGAGGTGCCTTTGTAAAACCAGGTTAAAGGTTCATTAAATTTTATTTATTTGTTTATTTATTTATTTTCAACTGTATTAGTCTGGATACAGTTTTGCCTAGCCAAGTAGTCCTGGTCTTGGAACTCCAAGTCTTGGAAACCTCCAGCCTCCTCTCTTTTCCTGAAAAACAAAAAAGATATTGTTGAGAATTGAGATCTACAGTAATATACTAAACTTCAATGAGATTTCAGGTCCAGATACAGGCAGATACACAGAGACAAGGCGACTGCATATCTGACCTTTCAGCACCATATCTTGGAAACAGATTTGATCCTATGCTAACATGGTTAGAAAAAATCTTCATTCTTGATCCCAAAAGGTGATGGTTGTACTGAATGTTCTCTTTCTCTCTCTCTAAATAAGTAAATATTAGCTCACTTGTTACAGCAAGGGAAGAGAGGTAGAGAATATAACATTAATTTTTTGCGAAAGCCAGCTGAGTCTAAGGAGGCTGTTGTATGGCAGGCAGAAAAAAAAAAAAAAAAAAAAAAAAAAAAAAAGCACTAACACTGTCACTTCTTCACTCAACACAAAGGAGGAGTACCAAGATACAGTGCTAACCATGACTCTAATAGCCTTCTCTCACATCCTCTACTCTACACATGCATATCCCTGTTTTTTTTTTTTTTTTTTTTTTTTCTTGCTCTGCAGTCTAACTCCCTCAATGCTGAGTGCTGTTGAGATGGGTTGTGTATTTGTACTTGACAATCATTTTCTCATGTTTGTCACAGCAGTCTGGGATTCCATGTTTTTCATATATTTCAGACAAATATCCATGACTTGTGACATTCTGGAGTCCTACATGACTGCCTTTGGACAGGGTGGACGGAGTAAACCTAATTGCACAGATTGGAACAAAAGTAATTGAAAACAGTAAAGTTAAACTAGGCACTGTCTAGGAGGCTAATAGAGAGCAGGGGCTCAGCCTGACAAAGGAGTCCACTAACCCAACTTGAGATGAAGAGCTTCACATGGTTGCACGGTGGAACAAATTTCATTATAAGCCTTGATATTTTAAAAGCTTATTTAAGTGGGTCAAGTTCACAAGGCAAATTTGCTCACTACAAAAGCACATTCATGATATTTGACACTTTTTGTGCCATCAGAGTTTTCCTCTCCTTTAAAACCCCAGACTTGTTATGACATAATTGCTCAGGTCCACTTAAGTGTTTTCTGTGTTTGACCAAAACACCTAATTAGATAGGTTAATTCTGACAGTTTAAACATTAAAAAAAAATGATTTCTGGGGATACTAGATGTTTAGGGAAATGCTTTATTTTGGATGTACTTTAGGAATTAGTAATGAATTTGAAAGACAAGTCTGTAATTGAACACCCCTGGTTCGTTTTGAGGAAAGTGGAAAAAAGTGGAAGGTGAAATTAAAATAAGATATATTATTGAATATAGGTATATATGTATGACAAATAAAAGGCTAGGCCAAGTGAAGCTGAAGTCTTTTGATTCAGGTTCCATCCCTTCTTCTTCTTTTACTACACATTTTTTGCCATTGAAGTTCAACTACATTGTGAATTTCCTCTTTCAGAAAATGCCTAATCAAGAACACACCCTAGTTTATTTAACATGAAGAAGCTCAGAATAGCTTATCTTGCACAGCTCAGTTGGTTTGGCACAAATGACAGTTATATATACATTTTTTAAAAAAATAAATACATAAAAGAGATACAGTACCAAGAAAAAAATAATAAACAAACCAAGCAAAAAAATATATATATAATAATACATGTAATTTATTTTATATATAAAATCCTTAAATTATCCTCCTTGGAAGGATAAATCCTGTTCTGAGGTAGAGGACATCCAAAGCTTATCGACTTCATAGTATTAAAGGATGACAGGAAGGGAAGTTTTTTTCCTGGATATGACTTAAACTCATAGCAAACAGAATTAATATATTCCTCTGTAATTAATTATCTAATCACTTCTCATATCACTTCACCTTCCTTAAGTATGGTAGTATGCTATTATTTAAGTAACCCCTCAATAAAAGAAAAAGAAATACAATGAATCTACTCAAAGCTTATATGCAGAGATTTGGTGAAAATACTCTGAGAAGCTGCAGAGAGAAAGATTTTGAAATGTACCTGTCTGTACTGTGCTACCATTTCTGGGAGGTACAGAAATGTAATTATCCCATTTTGATGAAGAGCTGAAGTACCAACATCAGGCTGGCATGAGGTTACTATCATGACTAATCATATTGAAATAAATGACATTATTTGTGTATGAGGCTACTCACCAAGCTGAATAGAAGATTTCACGATCTGACTCTGAGAGACAAAGTGGTTTGCCCAAGCTCTGAAGCTTGGGACTCAGCAAACCACTTAAGCATATCGCATATTTGTAGCACGTTTAAGTGTTTTTCTGCAGTATAAATAAATAGAGAACTATTGATAGAGTTTAATTCTAAGTCTCCTAAGTGCCAGGGCATTTCCTTAATCATAAGGCCACCTTGGCTATATGTGATAAACATTAATGGAAATTAAATATGTTTATGTCGGCAAATTTGTTCAGATTTTTGTTTTGTTTGTTTTGCAAGCTAACTGCAAGGGAACTAATTCTAAAAGCATCTAACTTTTTATGGAAGAACATTGTGACTGACATATGAAAAGAAAGCAGACAAAGGTAGAACATAGAAATTCCTTAAAAATGAGAAAATTAAGAGATTGCAAGAGATCCCTGCAGTGTAGCTAGACCTGTCATCCTAGACCTGTCATCCTTGTTAGCACTATGTCATGTGTAGTTCCTACAGGAAGCTGGTAGTGCAGAAGTTATCATCAATTTGATGAAATGCATTCATAACTCACATCTGGAGTTTAGTGTATTTGTTGTAGCTCCAGCAATAAAATTGGTCAGAATTGTTCTTCTATATGCAAAAGAGTCTTTGAGTATGGAGCATGCTCTGTCTCAGGAAAAATACTCAAGAACAGTTTCATAAAACACGTACAACCTCTTTGGTAATAGTAAACTAAGAATGGAATATTTCCTTTTCTATAAATGCCTATCTGCATATAAATCAACCTACATTTAGAGGGCAATCTGCATATATATAGTCTAAACCCCAGGTTCCCAGGAATATAGCTGGAATGGGGTAAGATACTCTGGTAGAGATCATGAAAAAGGTCTACTGTACCAACAATAATACCTAAAGGACGGAGCACTGATGTGAACACTAAATCTTCATGTCTTATAACGTGATTCTGGGATTCTCAGGGAAGCATATGCATTTCATCTATTAACATTTTAAAATTAGTTTTCTTATAACACTGTGTTTTCTTACATTAAAAAAAGATTTTAAGAAATTAAAGTAGAAGAACTAGAATTTGCTTGTTATTCAAGGTGAATGGTACCTAGATCAAGACATCCAGGACAAGACAAAACACACCAGTTTGTTCCCAGAGAGTTTGTTGTTGTTTTTTGAAGGTGTGTACTTAACCTGCTGGAATCCTTCCCGTTGAACTGAGATGCCAGCAAAGTAATCCCCAGGGCCCAGGCAAATGTCATATAGTAAAAGAAGGATATGAGATATACAACAATATTAAAAATAACAGTAATTTTAAAAATTGCTTTATACTTGCCTCAGAATCAGAGACAGTTAATTCAGTTAATTTAAGGTCGAGTTCTTCTAGTAGAAAGCAGGGCCAGGACATTAGGGAGTTTTGATGGTTAAGGAAAATCCCCAAGAGCTGTACACAAACTATAGTGGGTCTTTTGCAGGCACATAAAGCAAGAGGTGATTAACAAAGACTATCACCACCACTTTGTATTCATGGAACTGAGGATGGAAAGTTTGCTCTGACAGGAGAGGCACAAGGGAAAGAACAGGTACTGGAGTCAGTTTTGCTATGCATTACCTTCCATTAATGTAAGTATATAGGAATTTATCTTAGTGATACAAAAAATAGCTGACTGGGGACCAACTATTGCAGGAATGAAATTGCTTCAGAAAGTTGCATGTCACTCCCTGGACCACTGTTTATTGCTGTGTATGCTGTGCCAGACACAGTCAGGAACCAAAGCCATAGTGTCTCATTTCTTAAAAAAATACAGGGTGGCTCCCACTGACAGTGAAATTATGTGTTATGTTGTCCTTTTAATATTCTCAAGTAAGAAACAGTTTCAATAATGAGCTTCATGTATCTATCCATTTCCAGCAGAATTTGTGAATGACTTCATCACTCAGTTTGCACACTGCATGTAAAACATCCCTTATGGTGCAGTATAGTACAAACAACAAACTATCGAAACACTTCTCCAAAAAAGAGATCCATCCCCAGAAAACATTCTTTCACCCAATCTTTGGGGACACGGGCACTTGGATAATGTATATGCCTAGCGTACACTTCTCACCCTAAATGCAGCAGCTGGAACGAAACTGTCTTTGTAGATAAAGTTGATGTTTTAATTTTTTTTTATTTTTTTTTTCACCCCAAAGGACGATATATTTAATGTAGCTTCAATTTTCATTAACAGTAGCACAGATTGCTATAGGCTAAGCTCTTAGCTATGAATAAAAGTAAAGCAGTGAAACTCTACAGAGGAAAGTTTCAGCTAAATGCCATCCTTGGTGTTTTTCAGCTATGCTAAGCTTGGATAGGACTACAGTAATTATGTCTCTCCCCAGCTGTTCTAATACTAAATTCACCAGGATGACGTACTCTTTTTTCCCCTGTTCTCGATCCCATGCCCCTAGGTAGCTAGAATGCTGGTATATCTTAATTGAAAATGTAAAAAGATCTGAATTAATAGATTTAAGAAAAATTGGATGATATTCAGAAATAAAAATTAAAGCTGAATATAAGGAATTAGAGAGGGAGAATTCCCATCTCTGAAATTAGAGTAACCTCTAGTGACATTGTTACTTTGGTAACTTAACATAGGTATGTATCTCAAATACTCAAAAATAATAAATACGATACTGAATAGATTAGGCAAGATGAACAGATTTCTTTCTACCTCAAGCATAAATATTAGTGCCTGTGTCGGATTGATTTCTGAGCCTGTCCCTGAATGATGCAGTAGTCACAGACTTGGTTACATCACTTTCCAGAACTGGTGGAAGACTGCCTTCTGTCAAGGTCTTATCAGAAACTACCATAAACTTTCTAGTGACTGGAAACTTGATACTAAACATTATCAAATCAAATACAGTCTTAATATACATGACTGAGACATCATCTAATAACTACTGTGTTTGCTCTTTGGGTCAGCTGATTATACAATAAGGAGTTTTATTCAGAACCATAGAGTGCTTAAGAAAATGAAGTTTTTTTTTTTTTTTTTTTTTTTTTTTTTTTCCTTCCAGTCTCCTAAAAACTTATTTTATTAATAATCAAATATGGCTGTCTTTAGGAAAGTCTTCGAGCTAACAGTAGTCCTTACACAGTTTTTATTTGCAAGACAATTCTCAAAAATGTTTAGATCTTAGGAACACATGAGTGGTTTTGTCCTGTATGGACAGACAGAAACAAGGTCAGTTTCCTCATTTCTGTTTCCTTCTTGATAAATTCAGAATTGGGAGCAGGGAAATTCCCCCTCAAATACACAAAAGAATTGTCAGAAGAGACCAGAGGTATGGGAAAATTAGTTCTCATAATCAGTGTAGTGATATTTAGGTAATATCATGTACTATAATATTTGCTGTTCATTTTAACAAAGAATGTGTGGTCTAGCAAGTAGATTTCTGTTTTTTCCTTATCAACCCATTGAGCAGTTTCTTACATGGAAAGTGAAATGGAAATTATGCAGCTCATATTCATCCAGTCTGGCCCAAATAAACATAACCTATTCAAAATGAGAGATTTATGCAGGACCTGTCTTTTCAATGTTGTAAATAACTTTATTTTTATTTATTCCTTCATATTTTTAAGTACTTATTTGCCTAATGCTTTGAGACATCTCTGTGCTGATGGGAAACTAACCAATAAGCTTCAATGATCAAAATGATACTGACATAAATTGAACATATCTTTTTTAAACATAAATTATGGATGCATTTACTTCTAAAATAAATCTACAAACAAATTTACCATAACATACATAAAGCTTTTCCTAGGCTTCAGTTATTAGGAAAATAATGTTCAATGGGGATCCACTTTGATCAAAATACAAAGCATTATTTTCTTCCTTTTCAGTGCTGCGTCAATCTAAAAAAAAATATGCATTTTCTGACTTGCTATTGCAGGACTACTTCAGAGCAACTTTTGGAGCAAGTGGAACTCCTGATTATTGTTCTTTCTGTCACAATGTGCTCCAAAGGGTTCAGGCACAAATCAGCTCATCCGTGACAATGCTTAGTGTTAATCCCATCATTCCACAGCAAAGGGAAGGGGAAATAATTTAGTTTAAATCTTTTCCAGATAAGCTTTTCAGGCTCCTGCCTAAAGGAAAGCTCTTGTTGAGCCCTTAGTGTTATACCAGTCCAGAGTCCCTTGCCTCCTATGGGTTATGAGTGAAGATAAGGGCTGGAATCTCCACTCATGCTTGCTGAAGAGTACCCAACCAGCTTTGATTTACTTCAAGACTTTCAAAAAACATGTTAAAATTTGCCTGCTGAATGTTCAGCTTATTTTATTGTTGTAAAGCAGAAGCTGTAATCATAAATAATAGTATCTTAATCTATTAGTGGCCTTACTAACAGTTACTTAGAACACTTAATAATAATAATTAAAAAAAAAAACAAAACATTTCAAGCTATAAATACTAAATCAAGATGCAAACAGATTGTCTTATACCTCAGTATAAGTTGCAGATACAATACCACCTAAAATTCAAGCAAAAAGATTTAAGATGATTCCCAGATACTTAAATTCCAAGACATAATTTAATATGGGTTTAGCTAAAGTACTAATATTTAATTGCTCCTTACAAGAGCTCTTTCAACAAAAGACTTGATTATGCCTAAACCAGGCCAGAATTATATTAAAATGCTGCAGAGTAATATAAATTTGACCTATCACTGATGCAGTTCCATAAAGAATGGCACCATTTTCATGGAGAGCCATTTATTTATATTTTCAACAAACTTGATAGCTATTGAAAAAGTCTTAAAGGAAATAAGCTCTCAGAAAAAAAAAAAAAAAAAAAAAAAAAAAAAAAAAGATGATACATGGAAAGCTTCTGAATTTGTTTAATCGATGCATTTCTTTTGCAATCAGATAAAATGATACTGAGCTACCTTAAGCATCTGTTAATAGATAGTTCCTCTTAAAATAAATAAATAAATAAATAAATAAATCCATGACATTCCATTATATCATGGTATATCCAAGTTGGGGCAGGACAGTAATGACAGTCAGCAAAATATAGGGCCTGAGGGGATCTCAGGAGGTCTTTGGATGCCTTCTGCCCCATTGGAGACAGAAACACCTGCACCTCCATCTTCCCGAGCAGGTGAGCATTTACTCACCTCTACTGCATCCCCAGGAAACCTGTGTGTGCTTCACTGTTCTTATTGGACGCTTAGAAAAAGCTGTCTAAGCTAAATTTTTCTTGTTGAAATTTAAACCTGCCTCTTGTCCCGTCCTCTCTAAGGATAGATTATTTTCTGCCTTAAATTGCTTTTAAAGCTTTCTTCATGGTTACATTTGCTTCAGAATTCTCCAGACTGAACAATTCCATTTTTTAAATTCTTTTGTTCCCAGTTTCAAACCAACTTGTCTGGACTCATTTGTACTCTCTCTCATTTGAATCCTATTGTCTAAAACTGTACACAGGTAAACTGGTGGAGAGAAACTCTCCAACAGTGGTTCTTATTCACATATGAAACATATGTTTCACTTCACTTATTTTGCATGCCAGGGCAACTCATCACACAGCCTAGGGTATTATTGCTAAAGTTATTGCTAAGTTATTGTTCCCTGATAATTTCTGAACTGGTTCTGAACAAGTTCCTCATCCTTTGTTTGCACAGTTGATTATTCTTCTCAAGTACAATACTTTGCACATGTTCCCGATGAATTTCTTCTGATTTGTTTTACAAGTTGCTGCTTTGTTTGTCAAGATTGCTTTGCTTTCTAACCCTGTACTTCAGCATGGTTATTGCTACACATCATGTTATGATGAGCAAAGGTCAAAAGTAAGCTCTGGTCCTTCATCCAGGCCATTAATGAAAGTACCAAACACAATCACAACCAAGACGGACCTTTAAGAAACCAACTCCTCACATATTTTCACAATTTTTGAAAACTGTTCTGTTGGTGTATTTATCACTCAGTTTTACAACTGGTCTCTATTAATTCAATCAAGACCATGCTCTTCTGTTTAAATAATATAAAAGCATCAAAAAACTTTGCCGAAGTTATCTACTGCTTTTCCCTATTTGCATAGGCCATAACTTCAAAGGACAAAATAAGACATAAACAATGTTTGAAGACAAAAGTTTGACACAAGTCATAGAATCATAGAATCATATAATATCCCAAATTAGAAGGGACCCACAAGGATCATTGGGTCCAACTCCTTGCTCCACACAGGTCTACCCAAAAATCAGAATTCAGACCATATGACCGAGAGCTTCTTAGACTCCAATAGGCTTGGTGAGGCTTGGTGCCGTGACTACATCCCTGGTGAGCCTGTTCTAGTGCGCAACCACCCTCTTGGTGAAGAACTTTTTCCTGATATCCAACCTCCCCTCTCGCAGCTTGACTCCATTCCCTCGGGTCCTATCGCTGGTCACCAGAGAGAAGAGGAGGGTGCCTGTGTCTCCAGTCCCTCTCACGAGGGACCTGTAGACAACAATGAGGTCTCCCCTCATCCTCCTCTTTTCCAGGCTGAACAAACCAAGTGATCTCAGCTGCTCCTTGTATGTCTTCCCCTCTAGGCCCTTCACCATCTTTGTAACCCTTCTCTGGACACTCACCAATAGTTTCATGTACTGTGGTGCCCAAAACTGATCACAGTACTCAAGGTGAGGCCGCACCAGCGCAGAGTAGAATGGGACAATCACTTCCCTTGTCCCAAGCAATGCCATGCTTGAAGCACCCCAGAGTATGGTTGGTCCCCCTGGCTACCAGGGCAAACTTCTGTCTCATACTCAACTTGTCATCAAGCAAAACCCCCAAATCCCTCTCTGTGGAGCTGCTCTCATCCCCCAGTCTGTACATATAGGAGGGTTGCCCCTTCCCAGGTGCAGGACCGGCACTTGCTCTTGTTATACTTCATGTGGTTGGTGATTGGCTAGGTCTCCAATTTGTCCAGATCTCTCTGTAAGACCTTTCCACCCTCAACAGCTCCTTACAGTTTAGTATCATCACCAAACCTACTCAAAACTCTTTCTAGTCCTACATCCAAATAATTTATGAAAACATTGAAAATAACTAGCCCTAAAATGGAGCCCTGGGTTGATTACATCTACTGACTTCCCTTGGGTGTAACTAGATGGGTGAACTTATCATAAAACGAAATTAAATTTATTAAGCAGGACAAACCTCTCGTGAACCCATGTTGGCTGTGACCTATGACTGCATTGTCCCCCAGGTGCATTTCAATAACTCCCAGGATACTCTTCTACATAACTTTACCAGGCACTGATGTGAGACTGACAGGCCTGTAGTTACAAGGGTCTTCTTTCTTGCACTTCTTGAAAACTGGCACAACATTTGACATCTTCCGTTCAACTTGGACCTCTCCAGATTCCCAAGACCATTGAAAAGTAACTGACAGGGGTCCTGTGATGATTTCAGCCAGCTCTCTGAGCACTCTGGGATGAATCCCATCAGGACCCATGGATCCAGGTGGAGCAGTAAATCCCATGAAAGTTCAGGTTTGGCTGGGAATTTATCACTCCCATCATCACAGTCCTCCAACTCAGTGCACCTGGGGTCCTGAAGCCCATCATCAGTGTTGAAGACTGAGGCAAAAAAGGCATTACACATTTCTTCTTTCCCTATGTCCTTGTTTGTGAGGTGACCATCCCCATCAAGTAGTGGACTTGTTTTCTCTGGTCCTCCTTTTTCTGTTCACATATTTTAAAAAGCCCTTTTTATTTTCTCTCATAGTCCTGTCCACCTTCAACTCTAATTGGGCTTTGGCCTCGTGAATTTTCTCCCTGCAAAAGCAAAGAGCATCCCTATAGTCCTTCCATGTTTCCTGACCCTGCTTTCAGCAGCCATACACTTTCTTTTTGTGCCTAAGCTCCAGAAGAAGGTCTCTGGTCAGCCAAGCTGGCTTTCTGCCCTGCCTGCTTGATTTCCAGTATTTTGGAATTGACTGACACTGTGCTTTTAGAGATAGTGCTTAAAGATTGACCAGCACTAATGAATGCTGACACCTTCAAAAATATTTTCCCAGGGGACCTTACTAACTAGTTCCCTGAGCAGCCTGAAGTCTGTTTTTGCCATATCTAGACACACATGTGTCACAAGCAGGAGGTACCAAGTTTACTTAAGACTATTTAATAATACATTGCTGCCATTTCAGCCATTTGGTATTTTCTAGTTCTAGAGGACCTTGCTGATATCCAGGAGACACAAATGGCCCATTGGAAAACCAATGTATTTGAACTGCATCCCACTTCCTGAACCTGCTCCCAGTGGTCTTCTTGTCCAATAGGATCTTTAGGTTTTCTGGTCATAAAAGGAAGCTCTTTTTTTTTTTTTTTTTTTTTTTTTTTTCTTCATGACCTTTACTCTTGAAAGTGAATAATTGGAACAACATGTGCAACCAGAAGATGTTACATGTTTATGCAAACCACCAGTTATGGGTCTCCCAGGGAAGATATCCATCACCCAGTTAAGCAATGAGATGGGGACCACAATGTACTGCTTGCAAAGACTTAGATGCAGAGCATAGTTCATCTCCTTCCTCCCGTGGAACAGAGACTTTTTTTTCCCAGGTATGAATACAGTAAGGATAATAAGGGAACTCCTATAGGAACCCAGATGCCTCAGAAAAGAACAAAAATCAAGGACTCTAATAGAATATTTCTGGGAAGTCCCACCTTCAGAGAGTAGATAAAACTTGTTTCTTCCACTAGTTGATTAGTATTTTTCAGAGGCTCGGTCAGCTATTCCTCTGTTTGTATCATAGTGAGTTCACAGCTGGAGAGAGAAGTTCCCTTATGGACAAGAGGTTAAACTCAGTAATTTCCACCACTAGACTGGAGACAAAATCATATTTCTGCCTTTGCCAAATGCTAACCCGATCATCAGGGTATTTCCTCAGGCAATTAAAATCTATTAATATATCATATCTTTAGCATGCTGCTGTAGCTATTACCTACAACATTTATTTAGAATTGATATCACTGGTAAATCATGACATTACTAAACATTAGGAAACAAGGTAAAAAAAAAATGAAATCTTAATCAACATTCATATTCTAAGCAAAGAAACACAAATGACACAAGGAATCAGTCCATATTGGAACACTTTTATCAGGATAGACACTGCAGGAGCAACCATGGAATGAACTGCTGAGAATGTCCAAGTGTACCTGAGGCAAAGCCCCCAGTATTGCAAGAGTGCAAAAAGTAGAAAAGCTACTGGATGGCCCAGGGAACTTCAACAGCGTAGGCAGCTCACCTAATGGCTAATTTTTCATTAGCCATAAAATATAAGTTTTGCCCTATACCTGTTAAATAAAGTGTAAAGACCATCATTTATCTTATATTTGTTGTATATATTAAAGATCTGTATGTTCTTGTGTAAAATGAATTTCATAGAATCATAGAAACATAAAATCATAGAATTACAGAATGGCTTTGGTTAGAGGGAACCTCGAAGATCATCTAGTTCCAACTCCCCCATCATAGGCCGGTACAATACCCACTAGATCAAGTTGCTCAGGGCCTCATCTAGTCTGACCTTGAATGCCTCCAGGAATGGGGCAAATTTTGTACCTCATTGTATGAGTCACAGCAGAAGCTGGTGAAATTTGAATTCTGTTTATGGAGGAGATTTGAACTCCAGAAAGAAAAGGTTTACAAGAGTTTTCCTGTGTCTTTTAGGCTTGTAAAAATAAATAAATAAATAAATAAAAATGGGAAAATGAAATGGGAGATTTTGAAATTATTGTTTAACTCCTGCATCATACTACTGTACTAAAAAGAAAAAAAAAAAAAAATGGGTGGGTGGCTGGGCAGGATATTACAGGAGGTTGTTTAATAACTTTCTCCTTTAATATAAATATTAAGAACATTATCAAAACAAGATTTTTTTTGTTTGTTTTGTTTTTTGTTTGTTTGTTTGTTTGTTTGTTTCCCTAGATAGGTATTGATTAAATAAATGTTCTCTAAACAAGTATACTGTAATTTTGACCTGAATTCAGCAACACATCAGCAAGTCCATAAAGATGAACCTGGGCACACCCTGTCTAGAACAAGATAAAAGTCAAGGCTAGAGAGTTAGTTTCTTAATTAAAGTAATTTGAGTAAAAATAATGAATACGGAAGTCACATTTCTGTAAAAGCAATTTGGCTAGCCCTCTGTTTTATAGTACTTCAGATGAAAAAAGGAAGACTTTATTAGTTGCTTTCTTTGTTAAGTGTTAGAATTAAAACCTTGGTGCCACTCATTTACTATTTGCCAGTAGTGCTGAGTGAGTAATTCTCTGACTATAATTTCTTTGACTAAATTATCCTCTTTTTCTTCTCATGGAATATCCATCAGCAGATCATGATTTTCTCATTTAAATGTACTCAACAAATATATCTGAATTTTTAGCCTGTGAACTGATTGCAAATATTTTAAATTCAAGTTGCATTGCCTAGTTGGGATTGGTAAATCAGGTCACACTGTTTATTCTCTCTGACTGAATGAGCTTGAGAAACACCACTTCTTGCACAAACATTTGTGTGGTCTCACTCAAAATCATTCTTCCATAAATGTTCATGTGAAACAAAATTTACATTATTGCTTTTTATAAACCTCTCTGCTAAAAGTAAAATTAATTGATTGTTCTTTCACAGAAAAGTGAATATGAATGTGTTCTGTGTGACTATAGGCAAAGAGAATTAATTTAAGAGTTTTAATGATAACTTGTGGACATTTTTGTGTTATTCATGCAGTGCTTGTTTATAGACAAAGAATGGATTAGATAAAAACTGCCTGCAATCCACATTACATTCTTACAAAAGACAGGGAAAGGACCAAAATAAGAAAAAGATACAAAATAAATAAATTTATCCAATATTCAGAGAGGTGAGTCCTACAGAGGCTGAGTCCTACAGAAAATTTGGCAAAAGCAGAAAAATATGAGAAATTTAACCCCTCTTATTGTGCACTATTTATCAAAAACTGTATTTTAACAAGCCAGGAATAAACTCCAATCTACTTTTTCTGTTTTCTTTCCACAAAACAACAGGATTCTTGTTAAGGTTGTTCCTTGTGGACTGTAATTGCTATGCTGTTTGCAAATGTTGATATAATTTGGAAGTGTAAAATTATTCACACATGATGGTTCCATGGATTCAGCTAGTCCACTGTTGAACAGAGAACAAGAAAAATGATAAAATAATATTCCCAAATGTGATCATATGTGATCATTTTTACAAGGGTTTAATTATTATAAATATAAGCATATATTTTATCTCTATGTATTTGGATAGTTCAGAGAAACAAATAGATTTTCTGTGATAGCAATGAGAAAGAAAGGAGTGATTATAGGCAGATAGTGAATAGCATCAAGGAAAAGCTCATAAATAAATAAAATGAAAATGAACACTCACAGGGCAGCTGTCCTTGTTCCTATCTTCTAGATGTCTCTTCCCTACAGGCCCTCTCTTCCTCTTTATCCCTCCTGACCTAGGTCAGCTCCTTCCCCTCTCTTTAAATCAGCCATTGCACAACCATCTAACAAATAGACCGGCCTAACCAAGACGGTTGGTAAGCACAGGCCACCCAACTGTTCTGCCCCCTAACTTTTCAGGCTCTGCTCAGCTGTTTCCCAGCTTGCACACCACATTTCCTGAGGTGTGATCCTACCTAGGGACCAGAAATTGCAGTGTTATTTAGTTAATCCATGACTGTGTATATAAGCAGTATCTTTACTGCTTTTCCTTATAGCCACTGTAGTAATTTTACTGTGTATGTAAAGCTCATATAGGATGTATACTTTTCAAGATGACAGACATAAGGAAAATTCAGACTGCTGTACAAAATTTCTGGCCTGACAGACTCCAAAGGTAAAATATTCTAAAACAAGTGATCAGGCATCTGGACTTGGTCTTTATAAGTCTCTTCCAACTGAACTATTATTTCTATAATATTTCTATTCTATAGAATTATTATAGAATTATTCTATAATTCTATTCTATTCTATTCTATTCTATTCTATTCTGTTCTGTTCTGTTCTGTTCTGTTCTATTCTATTCTATTCTATTCTATTCTATTCTATTCTATTCTATTCTATT
>NC_048894.1:29679945-29680122 GCF_011077185.1 Oxyura jamaicensis
TTCTATTCTATTCTATTCTATTCTATTCTATTCTATTCTATTCTATTTTATTCCATTCCGATCCATTCCGATCCATTCCGATCCATTCCGATCTATTCCGATCTATTCCGATCTGATCTGATCTGATCTGATCTAATCTAATCTAATCTAATCTAATCTAATCTAATCTAATCTAAT
>NC_048894.1:29680132-29688918 GCF_011077185.1 Oxyura jamaicensis
ATCTAATCTAATCTAATCTAATCTAATCTAATCTAATCTAATCTAATCTAATCTAATCTATTCTTCATTGAGGTTACTCATTTTGGCATTTTTCACATTGAATGATTTGTGTAAAAAAATATTCCAATATAGAATTCTGTATCTTTTTTAAAAAATATATTTTTGGGGAAAAAATCTGAGCCATCCCTCAGAAACACCAGCCATCTCTTAATTGCTAATGCCATTCATGCTTTGTGCCATTTAAGCCACCAGTTTCAGCACAGCCCACTGAACAATCTCGGAATGTTTGTAAGATTCCTTCTACGTAGTTATTTTCATCTATTAAGTTTCAAAACTGCCCCATTTTGAATCCCAGTTCCAGAATCATCACAGATATCAAACAAAAAATGCCCCTGTTCAAACATTAAATCAAGTATGTAAGTTTAAGAACTTAATTAGGTGCTTTCCCCAGGAGGGGCTCTGAAGATCATATAAATTAGTAAAAATAAATAAATTAAAATAATATTTTGCAATTTTTGCACACTATATGAATAGCACAGCTTTGCTCAAAATAATAAGAAGAATAATAATAATTAAAAAGTGAGATCACAGGTTCCTATATGTCTATAATGTTAAAAAAATTACCCATGGAAATGCAAATAAAAACAGAGAAAGTCACAATGGATTATTATTATGATTTTTTTTATCAGTATCTCTGGCTTTCACATGTTTTTGCATAATGATCGGGCTAATATAACATAACAAATCCTAAACTGTTTTCACAAGGAGTGGAAAAAAGATGTGTAAAAGTATGCTCTGTCTTGCTTCCTTCTGTTCACAATGTATCTAAATACAACAAATGGTGTTCTTGCTCTTTCTGTCTGTTTCTCAATCTGTTTGGAAAGTAGCCATCATTCTGCAGCCAACCATAATATTTGACACTTCCTGACATCATGAAAGCCACCATCTGTCTATCATTGAAACCCTGTACTTTTTAAAGACTGTTTGGCCTGATCTTTAATGAAGCTTCACTATGAATGCACAGATCAGTTTAGGTAGAATACTGGGGATGTCTGACAAAAGGAATCCGTGTAAAATCATGTTTTAGTTAGATTCAGTCACAAAAAAAAAAAAAAAAAAAAAAAAAAAAAAATCAAGACCTTCTTGCAGGCAGTAAAGAAGTTTGGTTCCTTTTCAATTAGACTGAGATCCAAATTCATCATGGAAAGTTTGGAGGGTGAAACTGAGTTCATGGGGAAAAAAGAAAAAATAATAATAATGAAAAGATGAAACCTAAATTGTGGAATACATTTTTCCTTCCCTCAGCTAACTAGTATTTTGAAGATAAATATTGACATACTTCCAGTGCTTGTAAGGAGTATAAAGTATAGAACATATAGTTCATTGGAAATTATCATTAGAGCTCATATTTAGTGATTATAACTATCATCAAATATGAAAAACAAACATACAAAAAAAACAGCTTCTCTATGGTTTTACCTTTAAATATATATATATATATATTATTATATATATATTTCAAGACTCTTCAAGACCCAAAAGGTAGAAATCTTGGTTTGTTTTATAAATACGACCTAGGAGGAAAGAGTAAAATTTTTAGCTCAAGATGTAGTTTAAGAGGGAAATGTGTTCCTTGTGATATTTTAAAGCATGTGTTATTACTATGATTTTTATATATTGATTTATTCACAAAGCAGTGTGTAAAGCTGTAAAGGCTCTATTTAGTTTGTTTAGAACAGATTTGGATGCAAACCTTTAGAAGCCTGACTTGGAAAATCATGACCTTTGAATACCCTATGCTCCATTTCCTTCATCTACAAATTAATTCAAGTGTCTCCTCATGGCTACGAAGGCAGAACACTCCTTGCAACCTTCAAGACTGCTGCACTCCTACCAGGGTACAGCTCCAAGAGGCACATAAATTCCTAGAGAGAGAGACCCTCGTCCCCTCTAGCTACCATCTCTTCTTTCCTCCTTCCTCAGCCTGGCCCCTTCACCAGTGCTGAGAATGGAGATGAAGAACTTCCCGTGCTTTTCTAAGCACAGTGCCTCTGAACGTGGCTGGCCCTTCACCAGACAATAGAGGTCAGGAGAAAGCCCTATACACAGGCTGTGCTGCCGGCTGTGTGAGGGCCAAGAATAATATGACTCACAACAAACCTCACAGGGTTACAGTGAAGAAGCAGCATTCATCAAGCCAGGAAACTGCTTGAGGTCTCAGAAAGAACATCTAGAAAAGAGCTGCGCCTCCTTTCTTGCTGCTACTAACTCTGGAAAACATTGCTGCTAAGGAGGCAACTAATGGGCAAAAGGGCATGAAAGGAAAATGTCTGTCTTACTGACAATAGATGGCAATAATAATAATTATCATTACTTAAGTAATTATCCCAAAGTTAGCCATAATAATTCCTAAAACAAAAATTGAAGGTGCGAGCCTGCATTTTGTGGTAAGAACAAATAAGGAGCCTCATGGCTTGAGTTCCTGTCCAGATCCCACATTCAGTCTTCTGACTCCTACTGTGTGCACCCTCCCACCATACACTGCAGTGCCCTGCACTGCAGTCGTCCCCCTGTCCCCTGCCAGATTTATACAGCTTACATTTCCTGTTCCCCTGTTATACCTTCCCAAATCACAGCTGCAGAATTCAGTCTGCAAGAGAGCAGTTAGGCATGCCTTCAGGACAGAATCAAGCAATAGCAAACAAGACCTAGAAAATTACTTTTATCAGTTTTGGGTGGAAAGTATAGATTTTCAGTATTCAGGAGCCAATTTATGTATGGTACACTGAATGTTCTGCGCTCCCCCAAACTCACAGACACAAGACCATTTTTATTTGAGCCAGGCTTTACATGAGAGCTTCTCTGTTGCTCATCTGTGGTATATGTCTACCAGGATTCCCTTCCTCCCTTCCTCCGTTTTTTTTTTTTTTTTTTTTTTTTTTTTTTAATATATTTTTTCCTTAGCACTATGACACCTAAGTATTTCACTATTTGTGATTAATCTATCCAAACAGTACTCCTGTGGAATATATTATTGTCCACATCTCCTACTATCATAATCTGATGACAGAGAACCTTTAGCTTGACCAACACCAACTCCTGGTAGCAGAGCAGGGAGCTAAGAAGTCCAGCTTTCCCAGGTCCTAGGCTAATTGTCTCATCATTAGTTCCCATTGAGTGTTCCTTTTGACATGAGTCTTCCTCTTTATTGCTTTACCACCATCTTCAAATTTATTTCTTCTATTTACATCTTCCATTATTTTAAAGATTCATTTTTACTCTAGGTATTTTTTTAACTTTATATATATATATATATGTAGTTTTCACTTTATAAAAAATAGCAGCTGCTAACTATAATCTCTGTTTTCCAATGTATATAGAACAATGGCAGTAGGTTTGGCTGATTAGGAGACTTCACGAAAAGCAGAAGTCGAGTAATTTTAAAGAACAGGCAACTAGGTGATGATCACATGTTGAAAAGACAATTAAATATCACATCAGACCATAGGTACAGCCACACAGTGGGGAGCAGGCGTGCCTTCATACTACCAGGGTAACTCTGACATAATTATAGTACAATTACATTTAACACTATGAACATTTCTCCTTCCAGCCCCAAACTGCATTCAAGGATTCTCCTCAGGTCCTTTTGATATTCAAGTCTGAGGACAGGACCATATATAAGAGCTTCATCCAAATCCTGTACCAATGGAACTTTCTGCCTGTGTGTTTTATGCTGCACAACAGACACAAAACAGAACATGGCTTTTTAGCTCCTCTTTGCAAAACACACTGAGAGCATTTACCTACTACTTAAACATAAAAAAAAAAAAAAAAAAGAAAGAAAAAGAAAAGCAGTAGGCATTTATGCTGTCTCTCCACAACAGAGAAAAGAGAATGAAAAATAACCACTTATAGCTAACACTACAAAGCAATAACAAAGAGGACTTCAGCTTTGGTACCTTTTTTCTCTTCTTCGGTGTGTTACCAGGATCCAAATTAGGAGGACTGATCTGCGCCTCTGGTGTGGATACCTCCCCAGTTACATTGAATTCAAAACGATCCATACCGTATCTTATTACTGGGTAAGAGAGGGGGATGCCACCTACTGCAAATATCAGCATCAGATACTGCTCATTGCTGTAGACTGTGAGTAGAGAAGTGTAGGAAAAAGAGGGCAGCTCTCAAAAAGAGAGAGGGAAAGAGGAGCTAGAAACAACAAAGGAAATTTGGACTCAGTAAGAAAGTCATCCAACCACATACATAATAAGTGTCTTCATCCTGTATAAGTGCTTCATTCCTATCACTCAACAAAACAACATTTATTTGTTTTTGGTTTCCACTTACAAACCAAAAGTGAGATGTGATTTTATATAGCACTTCCATTTGTTATGGAATTAAGACTAATGCATTTAAATATGGGTATTATAGCTCTTAGAACAGTAAACTGCATGGAAAAATGGATGCATGTTGTTTAAATTAAGAAAAAAATATTTGGAACAGCTGTTCTGATTTGGAGATTTTATTTTTATTTTTATTCTTTCAATATTGATTAAAACCTCTTAGTTTGTCATGTGTGCCCAAAACCAGAGCAGACTTAACAGTTAAGGACTATTTCATGCCAAAAATTATGAGGACTAACAAACTTAATTATGGCCATGAATAAGCTATACCTATATACATATATACCATGAATAGAACATGAATGCCTATAATATATATTTTGGTTTTTCTCTTGACCAGATTTATTCTGATTTATTCTCTCATGCACACTTAGGAAGAGGAAAAAAAGCCGAAACCCTAGCAACCCTTGCTGCAAGTAAGGGTTCAGGGAGTAAAGTATTCAGCCTTTGAACCTGGATGCCATGAGAATTTATCATCAGTCAGTAATTTCTGCTATTTTAAGTAATTTTGAAGAAAAAACAGATTATAACTCTGCTGAAATCATGTTGCATGCTAGCAGTGACTACGAACCTTCTTGTATAAAGACTTACATTCTCAACCTATTACCAGAGGTAATACAGGACTTTGCTGCTGGCATATTTTTCTGATGAAATGAATAATTATAGAGCTGGATTGGATGAAAAGTCAGGAGATCTAGGTTAAATCCTACATCTGCTACCTATTCCTGCACGGCTGTGCACTGACCGCTCAAAATCTCAGTGCCTTGACTTCCTTTCTCTCAAATAGGGATGCTGATATTTATTTTCCTCTCTGATTCTAACTATCTTGTTTCCTTAAAACATAAAATTCTGAGTGCAAAGGCTGCTTCTCATTTATCAGTTCACTACTTAACATCAGATGTGCCAGTCTTAGTAGGATCAGTTACACACAGTTTTAAGATAAATACTCATATTCCAGTTCCTATCTCAGCATTGCATTTATTATAACAACCTGGGAAATATTAGCTACTTCTTAAGAAGATTAATCTGAATTTGAATACGATAAAGTGACACCACAGTGTGCTGGGCTGGTCTTTAAAGGTGTGGTGCTTTTAATATCTATCACTGCTTCTCTCAGTAAATGCTGGAAAGACCTATGGCATGAAAAGATGCATCTGGCACCCTGCCTTCCTTTGTTCTGAGTGTCTTCAACTCTAGAGCTCTTTTCTCAATAAACTGTGAATTGGAGGGAAGGATAGGAAAGGAAGAAAGGAAGGAAGGAGAATCTATTGAAGACTAAAATATTTCATGCTAATGTTTGCATTCCTTCTGGAGTTTATCCAGTCACAAACTATTGCTCTTCAATTCAGTCCTGCAGTTCTACTTCACTGTGGTTAGACAGTGGATCAATTTATAGGCTCTTTTGTCCATTGTCTGGTTTTCTTCCTTTCTCTACATAATTAAGCATCTGAAAGACTTTTCTCGTATTAACTTGGTGATTCATAAGAGCAGAAAATGTAAGGAAAAGCTCCAGATAACACAGTTATCTTCATTTTGACCTCACATTCATAGTGATATGGTGCTTCAGCCATGACAGCCTGGTGCTTCAAAGGATAAGGCCCATAAAATGCTCAGTAGTTTGTATTTATGTAACAGAAGTTACATCCTGAGATAGCTAATCTACCGTATTCCCCATGGAGACATCTCAGCATCAGCTACGTTTGCTATCTCTATTCCTGTTTAAAGGTGTCAGCCTAAATTCAAGCAGCTGTCAGCTACCTAGTGGGCTTGGCTCTTTTCTAGTAGTTAATTGTGCAGACACCATTGATTGGGGGTATAGGCCACTTGCACAGTCTTTGCTTTGCAGGAAAACAAAGAGGAAGAAAAAGAGGAAAATAAACCCATTCATTATATATAAGCTAGACCTAACAAATACAACCTTAAGGCTATTTGTTAAATTAGCTAAGTGTACATGCTTAATGTGCAGATTATTTTCCATATCTTGATTGTGCTATCACCAAGATGTGCAGCAGAAAAAGAAATGAGAAGTAAGCTGCTTTTTTTTTTTTTTTTTTTTTTTTTTTTTTCCAAACTTGTTTCTGATTCCAGTTAGTTTATTTTACAAATAATGTTCTGATGAGACCAAAACCTATCAGAGGAAATCAGATTCATAAAATTTGATGGCCAGAAGGGAGCATTAGTCTGACCTCTGTAAATCACAGGCCATTACATTTCATCCAGTTAACCCTGTTTTGAGCTCAATAATGTGTGTTAATGTCCGGTCACAGCAACCACTCCAGAAAGATAGCTAGTAATTCTTTCCAAAATTGGAAAATTAGAAGTGTGCAACATAATTAGTGGAGAGTTGAAAGAAATTTAGACTTGTTTCTGAAACTTTCTAGGCCAAAGTAATATATAAGATTAATTGGTGATTATTTTTTTTTTTTTTCCCTGTTAGTGTAGATGTGTGAATCATATTCTCCTTTTCCATGTCACATGAAATACTATTCTGTCTGGAGATAAGGGATTCCTCCTTGAAAAATGAGTTTTAAAAGAATAACTTCAGTCAATTCTGTGATACTGGGAAAGTGCCTAACTCCTTCAGATTTCAGTAGTAATGTCCATGTGTTACCAAGCACTCAAAGTGACTTTATGTACCCAGACCCTGGTAGACTTGTTCCCGCAAAGCAGTGGAAACCCTTTCTAGATAAGCTGATACTGCTTATGATGTCACTATTCCCACAACAGTAAATGGGCAGTCAAACACACCTGGCTCACTCTGAGGAGTTAAATACAATAACACTGAACCAGATAAGGCAGTGATCTAGTTGGTGACTCAAATAGTGTTTCTGTTACATAGCTCCAACTCACCAAGATTCACCTATACTTGCCTCCCCTCACTTTTATAAATGCTGACTTCTTACTGTTCTTTCTTCCTCAGAGGCCCCTTGCTTGTGCTAGCAGTACTATAACCTCTGTGACTTCCCACTGCCATCTCTAATTTTTCCCACAGATGGATGTTTCTGATGTAAGTTTATCAATACCCAGACGTCTAATGTCTGGGTGTGCTATCTGTTTGCTTCTAGAAAGGTTAGGAAGACTTTTTCTAGATGTACAAAATACTTTAGTAAACTGAAATTTCCTATCCTTAAAGCCATCTAAGACAAAAGAAAAAGGTGAAACAAGATAAAATGATATGAGAATGATATTCCTCTCTTCCCCCACCCCAGTTCTTTTTTATTCCTCCCAGAGAGGAACATGGGCATTTGTTTTGGTACACACAGTCTTTTTGCAAATCAGGCTGATTGCAGATTGAGCTTTGTGTGCAACCACTTTGATTTGAAAGAAACTACATTTTCCAAAATAAAGCAAGGAGATCTGAGAAAGGAAAGGCACAGCTGTATGAATCTACATGTCCCAACAGTGGGTGTGGGTATTTTTCCTCCTCCAAGATACTTGATTCTTGGCTTTTATGCCCTCAGCAGTTTCCTAACTGTTTCTTTTTAAAAGTAGGGGCAACTTGGGGAATTACTGCCTTATGGTTGCTGACTTTGCCTAGGAAAAAAAAAAAAATCAAAAAAAAAATAATCTGGAATTTTGTCCATGAATCATTTCAGTGACCATATTTTTGTTCATACCATGTTTAATGTGGAATTAAAAAAATATTTCCTGGTGTAGAGAGTGTTTGAACTAGTTTGTGGCATCAGAAAGGACACACACAAAGAAAGAAATACACTTTTTTTATTCTCTAAACTATCCTTTTAAATCTATAGGCAATTGGCACCTAGGTCTCTTGAGAACAGTGCCCCACCTTGGCGATGGGCATAGTGCCATCCTGGCAGATGGGCATGAGTGTTGGCATGTTGAGAATCGGTATGTGCATCACGTTTGAGTACAATGGGTCAGCATCTCATCCAAGTATGTGGGAATAAGAGTGTCTGTGCTGTGCTTCTGTGCCAATGGTTAAAGGAATATATCATCATTAATCTATCTGAAAGAGAAGATTTTTTTTAATTTTTTTTTAAATTAAGCCATGCCATAGATACCTGGGAATAACATTTCTTCCATAATGCTGTGATTACTGAATCACTAATGGAAGGAAAAATACATGTGCATACATACACGTGGCCAAGCCAGGGAGACACCATCTTGTTTCAACAAAGATGTGTTTTTTTTTTCCTATCTGTTTTCCTGGCTGAATGGTTCATCTAGGTACAAAAGTCAGATCCACAGAAGCCAGTGTATAATTTCAGCTGAATAGAGCCCTAACATCACTACAGTATTTGGCATGAAATTTATAATAGAGCCCTTAAAGGGGCTTTCCCATCCTGGAACCAATGGAGGCTAATTTTGACTCAGTAAAAAGAGAAAAAAAAAAAAAAAAAAAAAAAAAAAAAAAAAAGA
>NC_048894.1:29689018-29788284 GCF_011077185.1 Oxyura jamaicensis
ATTAAAAAAAAAAAAAAAAAAAAAAAAAAAAAAAAAAAAAAAAGACTTTTTCAAGCTCCCATTTCTAATCATGTGTGGAAAGTTACAGAATAGTAGGCACCCTGTGGATTCTCTATAGTGTCTTCTACCAAACTGTCAAAATGCTTTCCAAGCAGTATGAAGACTCAGGGCATTTGGACTCATTGGATTGTCTTATCACAACCTCTTTCACTATAAAATGTGGACAGCAAGTAAGATTGTCATTGTCAGTCAATGGTTTCCCTATTTAAGAGAATATACTAATAGAAAGCCAACAGTAGTTGCTTCTCTAGAGAGATGATGACCACTCAGACTTATTGATGTTCTTTGGTCTTATGCATTTGAAAATATATCACAAGATGCACTGTAATTCATCAAATGTCTTCTTTATGTCATTGAATATTTGGTTGGTGTTTCACAATGTCACTCCTATTGGAAAAGTAGACAATTGGCCCAAATGAAATAAATAAATATTCCTGCTGTCATCACTTTTAAGTAGAGTTATAGAAGACACACACACACATATATATATTTCTGGATGGTGCACAAAGACCCTATTTTTTTAGCTCATGTGTATAATCATGCCATGACATTTTTAAACCAGCTTTATGACACAGTCATGAAAAATAATTCCAAACTTTGTTCACTGCCTTTCTAGTTGTTGTTGAAAATATGAGAGACTGATTATAACGAATCACTGAACAAGTGATGTGAAAGAAATTAAGTCATATTTCAGAGTTAACTTTTCTTGAAATGATCTGTGTTATTTGTTTGTTTATTTGTTTTCTATACCTCAGCTGAAAAGAGATAAATGCAGAGGAAGAACTCAAGTCTATGTCCAACATTTGAGCGACAAGAATCTCAGCTCTGAATACAGACCTGTTCCTTGGAGGCAGCTCTGTTAGTGAAGATTATAAAAAATATTTAGGGTTTAGAAGAAGTCTATTCTGGATTAAAGCCAATAATATTCAGGTCTCATAACAGCATGACAATTAAATTTTACATAGGTAAAATGCCCTTATATCTTCAGAAGATCACTGAACTTTAATGATGTGAATTTTAAATCTTTCTATGAGAGTTCGGTGGATAGTTTATGCTGTTCTCATCTGACTTTTAAAAATCTCCCCAGTATCCTCGTTAGTAGGCTCCAATACAGTTACCAACAATAACTAATTGAAACAAAGAAAACTAGTCCTACCTTTTCTGCTTATGGCATTAGGACACACAGTTCCTAAGTGGCCTCCCATATCTCAAGAAAAGAAAGGAAAGAAAAAGACAACATGGGAGACTGGTCTTCATTAACCATATTCATCTTTATGGTCTCACATTTTCATGAATAAAAGCTGGAGAGAAGTTCACAATGTAGGAGATGAAATTTCTGAGTTTCTGATCATGCCTTCATTTAATGGCAGGGAAATAGTAATGTAGAAAAAGAAATCACATTTTTACGAAAAACAAACAATCAAAAAACACTAACATTTACAGTCAGTAGTATTATTATATATAATAATATATGCCTACAACTTATGACAATATATACTGCTATAATATAATAATATAGCAATACAATAATATAGTGTATACTAACATATAATAATTATGTTATCCCAGATTAAATGTTCTATATTATAACTTTTAAAACTAACAAAGACTTAGTGATTCAGAACTATAATATAACAGTGAAACTTGAAATCCTTGTTGAGAAGCTGAGAAGATAATGTCTTTTTGTGTGTTAATTATGCATTGGGCAGATTAGCAGAATGAAAATTAACAAGCTTTTACTGTATCATTTACTTAAATCTTTGTATTTCAGACTTTACTCAAGTGAAGAGCTCCATCTGGCCCTTACAGTTTTAGTAGCGCTAACCATGCAATAATTGATTCTTCTTCCTTTTTTTATATATTTTTTAGGGAAAAAGAACTAAAAACAGTTATAATTATCACGTTATTGGATGATATCATTGGTTTGTAGCCCTTTAGAAGATCACTGAATCTTAATTAATTTCAAATTATTATAATTGGTATATTACTACAATTTTTAAAACTCTCTGCACTAGTTCAATACACAGCTTGAGTTGTTTTCTTCCCAGTTTTGAAGAAATGCTCTTCCCAATGCTCTTGCAAATAATTGTTTTGTTAAATAAAATAATCAAATAGAGCAAGAGATGGCTAGTTCTACCATTTCTGTCTGTAGGAAACATGTCTCTGTCTGGCCTCGTGTGTCTTGAGAAAAGAAAGAAGTTCATATGAGCCAGCAATGTGCCCTTGTGGCAAAGAAGGCATCCTGGGGTGCACTCAGAAGAGTGTTGCCAGCAGGTTGAGGAAAGTGATCCTCCCCCTCTTCTCAGCCCTGGAGTATTGTGTCCAGTTCTTGACTCCCCAGTACAACAAAGGTATGGAACTCCTGGACAGAGTCCAGCAGAGGGATATGAAGATGATTAGGAGACTGGAGCATCTCTTTATGAGGAAAGGCTGAGCGAGCTGGACCTGTTTAGCCTGGAGAAGGGAAGGCTGAGAGGGCATCTTATCAATCTATAAAAATATCTCAAGGGAGGGTTACAAGAGGATGGGACCAGACTCTTTTTGGTTGTGCCCAGTGACAAGGACAAGAGGCAATGGGCACAAAATAAAACACAGGATGTTCCATCTCCATATGAGGAAAAACTTTACTGTGAGTTTGACAGAATACTGGTATAGGTTGCCCAGAGAAGTTCTGTAGTCTACTTCTCTGGAGATATTCAAAACTTGACTGGTTATGATCTTGTGCAATGTGCTCTAGGTGATCCTGCTTGAGCAGCAGGGTTGGAGTAGAAGATCTCCAGAGGTCCCTTCCAACCTCAGCTATTCTGTATTTTGGTAATATGAATAGAACTTCCTCAAAAAGAATGGTAGCAACTGGAAAAATAAGACCAGTTCTAACAGAACTCACTTCTTTAGTGTCCACAACAGGATGGTGGGGGAAAACATCTCTCTCCCTGACGATGAGGTGGGAAGACTCTTCACATTTGCCTGGTCTCTTGGAGAAAGAGTCAGGACATATAATCCAAGTAGTTTTAGATTACAGTTCTCTCTGTTCTTTCATCAGCTCCTGCTTTGCCTAAAACAGACACATTGAAAAAACACTTTGAAAATTTTCAGACTGGTAGAATTTACACCTAGAATGGCATTGTGGAACAGAAATGCTTTTTTTACAGGATAAATGTGAGGACCATGGAGCTTCTGAGTCAGGAAGTACCGTCCATGAAAGCAACTGTGTTGCTGCTGCTATTAGCAGAGAAAGAATTCAGCCATGCACCAGTTTTCTGTTCATCATTTTATTACTTTGGTAAGAACCTCTGAACTGAGTGAGCCAGGACCTTTTTTACTGCCACTGGTAACCAAAAGAAATATAAGAAAGTAAAATCATTTTTAAGTTGTTAGTGTAAAACATGAAATCTGAGCAGATAGGTGGGTTTTATTTATTTTCCAGATAAAAAATTTATTTGTTACTTCATGTATTAACTTAAGTTATATAATATCTCTTTCACATCTGCTTAACAAACATATAAATTAAGTTCCTATGTTAAGCAGCAATTTGAACATAATGGCCAATTTTAATTAGATTTAGCTTTCTCTGAGAATTATCTATTTTCCATGCTTCCCCAGAAATGAACACCTTTCCTGCTAGGCATTTCTCCAAAAGATTTGAAATAGCTGGGACAGTGACGAAATAGAGAATGCATTTTTGGAAAACATAATTTTCTTCATTAGTAAAATATTAATAAGTTAATTAATATATTTGTGTCCTTGGCTAATTCCTTTTTTTTTTTTTTTTTTTTTTTTTTTTTTCTGTGTGTGTGATACCATACAAATCCATACAAATTTCAGCTACATAGATGATTCTGCCAATGTTTTTTGTCATACTAAGTTCTGTAGATGCTAATATTAATTGCACCCCAGGGCTATCACATTATGCATGAATAGGCACCCAAATGAATGGCAGTGTTTGAGAGAGAAAGAAAGAAAGGAGATTTAGATGTATTCCCAATGACTGCTGCCAGTAACATAACTGACATGATACCCAATTACAAAATTTCTAATCAAGGCTATTAAAGAGTCAGCATTTTTTATCTGTCATGCCTTTCTTACACATTTTTCTGATTCTGAAAGTTCCTCAGTGGAAAAAAAAAAAAAAAAAAAAAAAAAAAGCAAAAAAGAAAAAAAGCTTATATTTCAAATTATTTTTCTTTAGAGTAGCTAAATCAGCATACCTTCATGTAGCTTGAAGCAATCTGGCTCAAACACCAGGTAAACTAGCCATGGTAAATTAGCTTCAGCCTATTACAGACTACACTGTTTCCAGTAGCAGAATAAAATACTAATCCAGGGTTTAGTTTTCCAGACCCCAACTGAAATGTAGAATTAACCTCAGGTTTAACACTGAGACCACAATAATGAATAAAATGTAGGCATGTGAATGGCTATGAAGATACCCCTCACTCTATGAGGGTAAATAAAAGTACACAGACAGATATTCATCCTCCCTGTATAGTTTCTGAATAAAAGCAGGTGGCTTGCAAGGCAGGGGCAGGGGACTATACTACAAATTAAGTAGGGAGCCAAGACCTAGGTGCAAGGGTTTGGCTCAATCTTCCAGTTTTATTTCTGATCTTTCAAGATCAAGAGACCAGGCCTTGTCATGTTACAGGAGCCCTCAGAATTGTCATTTTGGTTAATACAAAATTACTAAGAAATCTGTGCCTTCTCACAGCACAGCACATCATTTGCATAACAGTTCTGTTTGTAAGGCACTAAAATAGTGGTTCAGTTCCTTCAGCAGTCTTTGGTATGTGTGTGTGTGCGTGTTCAGATATACATCTTCACCTCCAGAAGCAAGACTCTAGGAGAGTCCCAAAGGCAAAGGAGAGTCACTGCAGCAACCCTGCTGCCCCACTGGGAACAGGCAGGCACTCAGTAACCACAGGGCTGGATGAGCATCTTGGTTTGTAGGGCAGTGGTGTTCCTCAGTGGTCTCTGACAATGCTTATCTGAGCAGAAGTGGAGGTCCTGATTTCAGGGTCAGGTCTCACTTGTCTGTTTGTTTGTTATTTATTCAGACCATTGAAGGTATCAAGGCTTAAACAATCCAGTAAACACAGATAAAAATCCAGATCTAGCACACACCATGCCAGTGTCCTCAATCAATAAGCTAAAGATTTGCTGTCCCACTTATCTGTTTTCGTTCTGGCCATCAGAGTTAGGCAGTGATGGAAAGCAGACTCTCTGACTCCCTCTTTGAATTTAGATATCTATGTTTTATCAGACTGACTGCCCTTGTCTGTAAAAATGTCATTAGTTGTCATTGGGAAGCTATGATTTCCCTATATGCCAATGATGCAAAACAGAATTCCTGAGAATTCAGTCTGGTTGGTGATGGCTAGTAGAAGACCTCCAGGAACAATTCTAACTTCCAAGTGGAAGGTCATTTATGTGAAAAGAGTGAGGAATCAAAATCCACTGCAATACTGGTGTTAATGTTTCTACTTTATTGTTGTATTTAGTCAAATCACCATGCCTGTTTTATTTCATGTATACTTTGTCTAAAGGAAAATATTTTTTCTCAAGTACTTTTACAGTATTTTATTTATTCCTTCCTCATAAATGCATTAACTTTATAATAAAGACTGTAATACAAAGAAGTGAGGGCAGCAAACAGAATTGCCTACTGTATTATAGGCCTGATTTTGATCTCATCCGATTAGTATATATCAGAAGCAACTCCTTGGAAGTCCAGGAAGTTACGCTGGCATAAAACTGATGCAAGGCCACTGGCTGTAGATTTCTTACACATGAAATTATGGTTTTGATCCTCTGCCTAGTTCCATAAGTGCTGTGTATTAAGGAGAGGTTAGAAATTTATGAAGTCAGTGGCTGCCATGTAAAAACAGTTCAGTTCTCAGGGTAATAACAAGATGACACCGTCCAATAATAAAGATAAAAATTCCCTGTATCTTAATGTCTTCTCCCTGAGCCCTTTGAAAAGAGTCATATTTTATCAAATCCAAGATAATTAACAGATCTAGATGAAGGAAAAGAGCATGATCCAAGGCTATAAGCTGTTGTTACTATTCATGCTATTGCTAGTGCCAGGCACCTCTAACCCCTCAAGTGGAGTTCCAAAACCTGACATAGATACCTAATCTGTCAGTGTCATTTAGGTGGAAAGTTAGGCACCTACAAAAAATGTCCCTCAAAGCTTCACATGGTAAAAAAAAAAAAAAAAAAAGGTTCCTAAGAGGCTGAGAATATCTTATATCTAGATAATAAGAAATGCCAATCATGTCTGCAATCCATTCTCTCCCATGGAATTTCAGTTCCCAGGTCAGGATTTTGAAAACACACCCCCCCTTCCACCTGGGGTTCTAAGCCTGAAATCCTCTCCTTAGCAATTGCTCTTTGAGCAGACCTCATTGCTTTATTTCAAAAATAAATCCAAAGGAGGAACCACATGTAATAGCTTAGCGGTTAGAGACACTCTCCTAGGAGAATGGAGAGGGACTGTGCTCTCCTCAGCCTGAGGGGGCATCAAATTAGCAGCTCCAGGAGCTGCTCCAGCCACCAGGCCCAAGGGGTCCTGCTTCCTCCCACCTCCCTTGATGTTGTGCACAGCTGAGCAACATGAGGCTGAGGGCAAAACAAACACAGCTTTTGAGGCCAACGCTGAACAGCAGGTTGTTTAGTTTGGCTCTAACCAACAAAGTGGTGGCTGACCACAAGTTGTCTTACCTTCTTGTTTTGACTTCCTCAAAAGGAGAATATATAATACAACATCACAGTGTACCTGTTACACTGCAGCAAAGGACCTTGTAGTTATATTTCCTACAGCAAAAGTCAAACCTGATTCATCCAGTAGCATGGGAAAGGAAAATGTGGAAATAGTAACATCTCCAAAACTGACAGATAACAACTGAACAGTAGCACCTAGATGCTGCTACTTGTTACTGTGTCATTACTGTCTTCTTTCTAATATTGACCATTCTTATTGCTTTTCATGATTATTTATGCACTTTCACCTCCTCAGTTTTGTGAGAGTTCTCTTAAGGTGAATTGGCACCTGTAATATTTCTCATTCACAATGCTTAAATAGAGAGGCACAATAATGTGCCATTATACTGTAAAACAATTTACATATTATTCAGCAACAAAAATGAACCAAATTAGCTAGGAGAACAAACCTCACTAGATTGTGAATAACAACATCTAGTGGTTTGCAATTAAATTGTTATTAGTGCTTTAAAAACAAGAGGTAACACTCTCTTAAGAATTCCTCATATGCTTCTTTTTATTTGTTTTATACCTGAGCACTCCAAAGACCAATCTAACTACTTTTCATCACATTCTCTATATTCATTCACTATGCATTATGTCACATCAAAGGTCAGAATAACTTTTTTCCTACTCAAGAACAGTATATTCTAATATAAAATATCTGTTCAAAGTAAAAACAGATAATTAGTGGATAGGATAAGCAGGAGATTTTGTCTCCAGAGAATTCACTCCTCACAGATCTCTAATTAAACCAGAAGAAATTGCATGATGTGCATATGCTGTTAAGTGTTAGCACAAGTAAACCTTGAAGTAGGCTGGTACAAAGTGATGTAGGATGTTTTATTTGCTTGTTTCTCAGCACTTCATACAGACCAAACTTCTACTTTTACTACAGCTGCTAATCAGCTTGTCTGATAACAGGATGTTTTTTGTTGGCATTATTCATAATTATTCATATTGCTTTCATATTTAGGAGACCTATTTACAAACTGCGGCTAGGCTACTCTTGCCAAAAATACAGTCCTAGCTTCAGAAGGATTACAATTTAAGGACATGTCAACACTGCACATAAGACACAGAAGACTGCTCATGACCATACCATTCCAATTATAGTTATTCCAAATATTTGATCTCTATTCTGCATCTAGCTTTGTTAATATTATCTATCATACACCATTGTGTATGATAAGAGACAACAGATGCATACAGATATATGAAGGAATAACAGGGGAAAAAAAAAAAAAAAAAAAAAAAGAGAGAGAGAGAGAGAGAATATTTGACTGATAGGGGTCGAAGCCTATTCACATTTTAAGTGTTGTCAGCTGTTTGCTAAAATTTATGACTCCCCCCCAAAAAAAAGGTTTCTAAGGAGGAAGAGAAAGAATGATGATAAAATAGCTGTGTATCTAGTTACTGGGAATTTTTCCACAGCAAGAAGAGCAGAGAGAGAGAAAGCACAAAGGTGATTGAAGATACAAAAAGAGAATAGAGAAGAAGTCATTATTGGCTGCTCAGATGTGAATAGGAAGGATATGGAGGAGTGGAAAGAGCCTCTGGAGAACCTCAAGGGTGAAGGCAAGCTGTGCAACTCTGACACAAAAAACGTGGGAAAGGAAGCAAAGAAAAGAGCAATTTGATCAAAGAAATGAGTTAAGAAAATGATCTTAATAGCATTTTACATGAAGTGAGACCAGACTGTCTTGTGAAATTTTGGTTAAGACATGTTATCATTAAAGTCTTGGATGACTAGTACTTGGTATGCAAATGTGAGGACTGAGCAACATTCAGGGATATTATCTGCAACTTGTCTAGGATAGTTGAACTTTCCCACTCCATGTCATTGTTTTAGGTTACTAAATATCCGCAGGAATTAGGTCCACAGGGATCTTAGTTGTATATAAATCCAGTGGCCTAAGCAACTCATACAGACAGAAAAATGAGATTGACAGTTTAGGAAGATAATTTGTCTTCCCTGCTAAGAGACCTAATGCAAATCTCATTTCTGCTAATAGACACAATCAAAATCTTTCTAAGCACATTTTCAAAAGACTGTGTTGGGTTACATTTTTTTTTTATTCCATTTTTTTTTAATGCACTGTCTCTGTTACATCCAGGCTTCCTGTCTCTTCCTGTTCTCTAAAGGTTATGAAGTTAATTTATCAAAGTGGTTTTAAACATGAAGTGGTAATGAATATTTACACACGCTATGTCTGTCTTTGATGACATAAAGTGTGAGGATTTATTAAACAATTTTCCAATTAAAGATAGTCTGCAAAGAACAACAACAACAACAACAACATAATTGGGAAGGGAACAGCATACTCCTGAAAAAATCAACACTTTTTTTTTTTTTTTTTCCAGATACTGTAAACTTCTGTAATTGCATGCCTTTTCTGTAAGTCTTGGTGGGTTTGTTTCCTGTAGTGCAAATTTCAAAGGATGCTTCTAGCTGAACTTCTGTTATAACCTCTGGTTGTTTTGTAATGCAAAAAAATACACTTTCCTGATGACCTATGTTATATTTTGCAACAGGAGAAGAATATATGAGAGGAATGGTGTTTTGTTTTGCTGGTGGTGGTCATGTCTAGAGATGTCAAGAGCTGAACAAATAGTTTAAGTTCAAAAGAACATTTTTACTGGCCACTCAAAATCTGGGAAATGGTACTGTGAAGTCTTACATTATTTTTGTTTTTCAATGAACCAAATATTTACATACACACAAATATATAGGACTCAAGTCATCCCAGTTCTTAAAAGGGAACCTGAGTAGTGTCAATATTCCTGTAAATGAGTAGACAACTTCACAGAACCATTATCAAGTTGAACAGTTTGCCCCATCTTTTCCTACCCTTATTCCATATATTTTAAATATGAAAGGACTCTTATTTCCTGTTTACTATTGTATTCATTTCATCTGCTGGTAGGAATAGGGCGAGTGGGAGAGGGGTTCCATGATCCTTCTTTATAGCTCTAAATTGTGCTCATATTCAAGAAATTTTCCAACCTATACGAGCTGTCAGATATACCTAGAGCTGAAACATTTCTGTAATACTTTAACAATTGGTGAAAAACTATGTATATTTTTTGTCCTCTTATATATCCAACACTATTCTTACTACTAAATGTCTGAGAATGCTAATTCACAACCCTGTCATTGAAATAATTCAAGCAAGTACAATTAAAATTATGTATTTTTCAAACATCGCTAACAAATACATACTGATGTTGTAATGCATCTAAATGCTTCCTGCACCTGGGGCGCAATAACCCCAAGCAGAGCTACAGGCTGGGAGATGAGTGGTTGGAGAGCTGCCAGGCGGAGAAGGACCTGGGAGTGATAGTGGACAGTCGGCTGAATATGAGCCAGCAGTGTGCTCAGGTGGCCAAGAAGGCCAACAGCATCCTGGCTTGTATCAGAAATAGTGTGACCAGCAGGGCTAGGGAGGTGATTGTCCCCCTGTACTCGGCTCTGGTGAGGCCGTACCTCGAGTACTGTGTTCAGTTTTGGGCCCCTCGCTACAAGAAGGACATCGAGGTGCTTGAGCGGGTCCAGAGAAGGGCGACGAAGCTGGTGAGGGGCCTGGAGAACAAGTCCTACGAGGAGCGGCTGAGGGAGCTGGGCTTGTTCAGCCTGGAGAAGAGGAGGCTCAGGGGCGACCTTGTCGCTCTCTACAGATACCTTAAAGGAGGCTGTAGAGAGGTGGGGGTTGGCCTGTTCTCCCACGTGCCTGGTGACAGGATGAGGGGGAATGGGCTAAAGTTGCGCCAGGGGAGTTTTAGGTCAGATGTTAGGAAGAGCTTCTTTACTGAAAGAGTTGTGAGGCATTGGAACAGGCTGCCCAGGGAGGTGGTGGAGTCACCATCCCTGGAAGTCTTCAAAAGACGGTTAGATGTAGAGCTTAGGGATATGGTTTAGTGGGGACTGTTAGTGTTAGGTTAGAGGTTGGACTCGATGATCTTGAGGTCTCTTCCAACCTAGAAATTCTGTGATTCTGTGTGATTTAATTTCTGAAAAAGAAAAATACTTAATATTCATATATGGTAAGCAGCAAATATTATCAGACTAGGTCCCAAAAATCCAACATAACTGTAGGCATTTTAAGAAAAAAAAAAAAAAAAAAAAAAAAAAAAAAAAAAAAAATATTTTGTGTTACATCTTATGGCACCCTCTTGCTTATGGTTAAGCTACCACTCATCTATGAAGGCATAAAAATATACATTAAACATAGCTGACAAGTTATTAGGTATTGCCAAGTTATTGCATATTGTTGCTCTACTTCAGCCCCCAGTAAAGCAGCATTATAGTTTTTTATACTTCAATATCAATTTCAACACATACTGTCTTCTCAAAAGATGATATGACAGGTCAAAAAAGAGTACTCTTTTTTTTACTTACGAAAATAGTTGCGACTGATATATATTCACAACTGGGCTTATACCTAGATGCAGTTTTCTCCTTAAGTGCAAGTGACAGAGCACGAAATAAGTTTATATTTCTTCAAGAATAATTTGTAGCCAAGTGAACAAGTCATGTGAGTTTACCTTCTAAAACATGAGTGTAGTATCAGACATTTGGCTTAATCTGGTCAAAAGAAGTAACATATTTTCTACTGTTTTTGTCATTGAGAATTCAGTTAGCCTGTGTTTATATTAATGTAGATGCATGGATCTTTGCATGTATTTCTTAATTCAGAAATCTCATATTGAACAGGGTTGTGCACTGCAGTAGTTTGAATACAGGAAAATACATGTGATGTGGTCGGAATTGTGATTCAGACCACATCATTTTGATGTTTCAGATTGAGCATGTTCTGTCTGGTGAAATCTCATCTAAGGCTTATAGGCTGGTATGTAGTAATATAGATTGCTAGCATTTTGTATCCAGCAACCCTCTGAAAACTATCACATGATAGATTTTAAAATCTGGGATAATTTGAGGTTGTATTTGCCACTGCAATTTTCTTTAGTGTTTTAGAAAGACAGATGGGCAACATCTATCTCAATTATATATGGACCTCGAAATGTTTCACCATCACTTTCTTTAACAAAATGCCTTTAGTACAATAATAAAGTTACAAAATAAACATTACTTAAAATTATTTATTTAATTAAATCTTAAATTGGTATATCAGTAAAATTGTGATTAAAGCAGAGTATAGCTGCTGGAATATACTTTATAGTTTTATTATTATTATTATTTAAATATATATAAATATTAAACAAATAGGAATGATAACATATTTGAGGAAAAAAAAAATATGAAAAGGGATTGCCTAAAACTTCTGGCATTTTGGAAATTATCTCTAGTAATTATGTCACAAACTCACAGGTTCTCCATGGAGACCCTAGCTGGCAGTAGAAAGACAAATATGTAGCAGATAATATTAGTCTAAATTAAAACCACTGTCATTGTAATTGAAGGAAATGTGAACATAGGCAAATTCAACTCCCTGAAATTTAGAGCCATCACCTATTCAAGTCAATGGGTCAGCATTAATTTTAATTTAGGCTCATAATTGCAATGGATAATGAAATTTTAAAAAGCAGCAGAGAAAGAGATTATACAGTTAAAGGTTTAAATCCAAACAGATATATAGAGTAAGTCCAATCTCACACCATCCCATCTCCCCCTCCCAACTCTAACTCTTGTTATAGGTTCTCCTAGATGCATGTACACTGAGCTGCCTTTGCTGCCAATATCCTAGCAGCCTGATGGTCTTTGTAGACCTCCCCTGTATCCTGCATGCACCCCAGTTCAGGTCAGTCTATAGCAATTGTTGACATGATGGAATTCCGGTAGTTTCCAAAGGGAAGTTGACAGACATCCAAAACATTTTAAAGGAACTGAAGGACAATTTCTTTTCACCACCAGGACTGCTTTTTGTACCTAGAGGTACAAGGCTGCTGTTCAGCTAAATGCACCCCTTTCCACTCTCTCTTTAAGAAGAAAAAATAAATAAATAAACAATAACAAACATTTCAGTTAACTTTAAACAGATTGTCTGTGAGGCTAATTACTGAAAAACATTAACAGCTCTAGTAATCACTGTTGTTTAGAAAATACTTTTAATATCTGAAGGAGTACAAATAGGATAAATTCAAAACTTGACCCCAACAGAACAAACATCAGGCTATGAGATCCCTGCTTGGCCAACCTGAATGCATGAACATGTGATTTAGAGACAGGGGGTTCCATTTATTTGCTCAAAATAAGGACCCTTAGCCAGACTAAAGTTGGTATTACGTATGAAGAACAAGCCTTCAGTCACTGTGATAAAGCTCTAGTTTTGTTACTGATTTTGCTGCTTTGCCAGAGGCCTCCAAGGTGAATGTAGTCAAATTCACAGCCCAAACTGTCTCAGTAGCCTGTTTTCAGACCAGGGACTGTGCTTTCTTGCATGTGAAAGAGTAAATCTTTTGCAGCCATGTTGTAACTCTAGGAGAGCTGGATTAGTTAAGATCTTTAAGATCTCTCATTTACCTTGCAGAAATAAATAAATAAATAAATAAATAAATAAATAAATTACTCAGGATGCAACCTGCAGCTATAGCAGGTTGCTCCTAATTCTTCCTTTAGAGGTAGCTCATTTTTACCTGCACTATGCTTTATATTTACAGACATTGTTATACAGGCTGGGGAAAAACATCAGACCTAGCCTTCTGCTTATCTATGTACATTTGTTCATGTCTTTCAACATACCTGGAGTTAGAGAGTACAGGTCTGACACCTATGCATTTCCTTTAGTTCAAAGAGGACTGACCTCCAACCAGCAGCAGTGCAGTCAAATTCATTGAGTTCAATAGAAATACCACTTAGATAAGTGAATGTAGGGTTAGACTCTCTTATATTCAGATAAGTAATTAACAGGTAAAGAATAAACTGATGCATGTTCCTGAAGGCTTCAAGGAGAAGAATGAGAAGGAAGCATCTTTTACAGATCAATTATTGAAGGTTAAAAGCTTAAGATATCTGATTACAGGACTTCTAAGCCTCATAGATCTAGGACATACCTGCAAGTTAAGCAATGAGAAGTCTTTTGTTTAATTGATTCTAATTAGACATGAAACATAGAACTGAGCCAGCTGGTCATTGAACTGGGTCCAGGCTGAAAATCAGAAGTCATGTCTCACTTTACTGTTTTATTTATTTATTTATTTATTTATTTTTGTTTTTTTTTTGTTGTTGTTTTTCTGCATTTTAGTGTCATAATCTGAATTTACTCCTATCTGCAAAAAAGTCTTATCTCCTCTGCAAACTAACAGATAGATGTCATTCCAAACTCAGAAAAAGCAAAATCAATTTTGCTTCCGTCATTTGCCAAGCCCACAGACTAATTTTATGTCAGCTTTTCAAGTCATCTGACGTTTTTCCCCATTACCCTGTTTCCCCATTGCCCTGTTTGCAACAGTGAATGGCTCAGCATTCCTTTTTAGAAATAAATTTTTTCTTCATGCTAGTACAATATCTTGGATCGAGACATCTCCAAATGCTTTATAATCATTCAGTTACATTGTTCCATGACAAAGGGGATTTGTATGCCTATTCATATAACTATATTTTATATACACTGTATATAATTCACATATGTACATAAAACAATACATATAAAAGTATGTAAATGTATTATACAATTATACAGCTTAGGTGTGGGACCCAGCTAGACAGATGTAATCTTTCAAGGAAGTTATGGAGCAATGTAAATACATGGTTGTAAAATATTTGAACATACCTGACTCAAAAACTAAAGTGTTGTCATCATTGTCCCTACTCATGTACAGAAAAAAAATATATATATATATATAGCACACAGTAATTTGCTCAAAATCATTCATCAAATCATGAGCACAAAAGGGAATAAGAGAACCTCACCATTAGACACACTTTATTTTTACCGGAGTGTTGTACTTTGAGAGATGGAGGGCATTCGAAAGGGGCACTGAAAAAACAGTATCCAGGATGAACTGCAAGTCTGCTTCTTCCTTTCCCTCATTTCCTTTTTTTTTTTTTTTTTTTTTTTTTTTGGCAGAATCATATTTTTTGACCTTTTATATTCCCTTTGTAATATAGTGCTTCAAAACAAGTGTGTTGGAAAGTTAAAGTGCAGGAAGATCAATGAAGCTTTTTAAATGGTTTCTAAAAATGTGATAAATCTTTCCTCTAGTTTCTTCTATAATAAGCACAATGTTTAGTAAAGTAGTTAAAGCAATTCTGGGCTTCTTAAAATCTGACTTAAACTATTCTAGCATTATCATGGGGTGAAACGTTAAAGAATTAGAGGCATATGTCTTAGCAACTTTGAGTCTATAGCTGAATTATTCACAACCAATGAGCATATGCTAAGGCAGGCAAGGTATTTATTTTTTGTCTGATTAAACTGCAGTTAAGAAAATATAGAAGTAAAACAGTGGTAGCCTGTGATTCGTAATCAATGTTTATTAAGGTAGCATGGGGGTTTCTAACTGCAAACCAGATACATATAATATTTTCTTAACAGAATGTTAATCCACATTAAAAGGAAACAAACAAACAAAAAGAAAGAAAACAGAGTTATCATAAGTGGGCAGCAAGGGATTCACTGATCTTTTCTGCATTACCTGCACTATGCTAGTATCACAGTTTTGCAGCTGTTCCAGCTATCTTTCAGTTGCTGCATGCACAGATGATAAATACAGTTAAATTAAAACTATTTTTCAAACTAAGTCACATGGTTTCTATAACATCAAATAACCTAAATAGGATGATTTTTTAAACATCTTCTATGACTGAGACATGTTAATTGATAATAAATGTATTTCAATAAGTAAAAAACCAACAATGACAACAAAAAAGCCTCAACATGTTAGATTTAATAGGTAACTGTTGGAAAACTAAAATGTTTTTTTCTGTGCTTGAAAACAGTCATCTGCTTGTTTGTTACTGTGTGAATATGAATATTCTGATGAAACTGGTGTAGCTGTTGCTTTCTGTTGCTCTCTGTTACTCAGTGTTTTCAGAGCCTGGGAACAGATGGCACACCACCTGACTCTGCACACTCTAATGTAAGATTCATTGTGCTTCACAGGAAATCAAAGATCAAGCAACATTGCAGAAGGTGAAGCAGCACCTCAGCAACCAGCAACACAGTATGATACAGTCAAGTGGTGGAGCGAGAATATAGGGAGAGAAGAGGAGAGAGAGAGAGAGAATAAAATCCAGAAAGACTTAGAAGAAAGAAAAAGAAAAGTGAAACAAAAACAAAAACATAAATCAATCAATCATTTTCTGTCTTTCCCTTTCCCTTTCTCTTTCCCTTTCCCTTTCCCTTCTTTCCCTTTCCCTTTTTCTCTTTCCCATTCTCTTTTTATTCTCAAGCCGATACTCAATTCTTTGGGTAAAGGACCAGCTGGTTCCAAAGAAGAAACATTAATCCTTAGGTTGTCAGAAGTTCAGATCTGCCAATCACAATCTAAATGCTTAGAAGTAAGAGTTATTTGATTTGCTTGTTTTCTTCAATTTCAATATAACAAATGCCTGTTTGTAATACTAATATCTTTAAAAAGATTTAAAAGTTCAAAATTTCAGATTGTTTTATACAGTTTATACAGAATTACAGTTATTAGTCACCTGCCTATCTCAACTTGTTAGCTATTCACCATATATTATCTATGCTTTCTTCCTTTTTACCCAACTTTCTCTGCCTGTATTTAGGTCTGGACCGCTAAGAAAATCCAGAGTTCATAGATGTGTTGTAACATGCAAAAAAAGCCAATCCTTTCCCCAGACTCTAGCCTTTAACAAATCAATAGGGGAAATTAAGCATGGGATGGAAGGGCCTTCTTTCAAAACACTTGTCATCCCTAAATCTTTTGGGTGAAATCTGGGAGCTCTTGTCTTGGGAACCTCCACTAATGTCAAGTGATACAATTTCACATGAAAACTGGGGGTCATCCTGATACACTTACAAGCACGTTTTTAGGAACTAAAAACACCTATTCCAGCTGGCATTTTCAGGTACAGAGTATAGCACCAAGCAGAGCAGAGACCATACTTCATATCACTCACTAGAGATGGGCTTCCCCTACTTTCTCTTTACTCAAATACAGGATTTTGCAAAACTCTATATGTTTAAAGTATGTTTACATCTCACCTCCTTGCATCTAAGCCTGATCTAAATCTAAGTGAAGTAAATAGCAAAAAATGCTTTATGCTCATTTGAAGTTCACAAGTATAGGCCATGCAGTAAAATATCCAAGGCCTGCCTGTTTGAAATGTGTAAAAATTTCAAGAAAGAAAAGTAAGAAAGGGCAGGGATCACTTGAAAGGGACACCTGGTAAAGGGTACTCAGCAAAGATCAGATGCACTCAGTCTTCAGACCTATTTGTATGCCCAACCTGCACCTAGGTATCTAATGCCCATTGAATTCGAGTGAAGAGGCAGTTAACTGCCTTTTGAGAATATGGACAAGAAGACTATCCATTCAACAAACCTATCAATGGCATCAAGAAATATAAGTAAGGTGGTGTTATTACAGAACTGTGACACTATAAAGAAGATCAGGCATCACACTGCAGAAAGACTACAACAGCCATGACTCCACTGCCTCTTTTGCTTATGTTCAGTCTCAAGAAAACCAGGCTTATACCTGCTGAATGTATGAGTTGTTATTTCTGAAGGGGAAGGATCTCCAAGAAGCACAAGTCTTCACTGCATCCTCTTAATCCTAGCTCTTCCCTTTTGCCCTTCTGGCAGAATTGTCCTGCTCTTTCAGGTCCGTGCTCATCATTCTTGGCACAACCAAGGAAGCAGGTGAAATTTAGTTCTATTTACAAACCCTTAAGAGAGGTCTACCTAGGAACTACAGTCATATGAAAAATATGCTAAAGAAAATAAAGCTAAAGAAAATAAGCTAAAGAAAATAAAGTATTTTCCAACAGGGAGGAAATATATGTGAAGCTCAGTACATTGCAGTATCACACAAGCACAAAGCATGCTAATCTTCTCAGAGCCAGTTTAATACATCACAGAAAACAATGCACAAAACAACATATATTATGTTTCACCATGCTGCATGGAGAACTGATGAGATGACCAAATTTATACTCTTCTATGGCATTCACTTTTGAAGCAGCCTACTTGCCCCTACACGTATGCTTTCTGGTTGAATATTTCAACTTTATGCTCCCACTTTTTGCAGTTATAAAAGTCCCTGTGTTTACTAGAAGGATGCATAAAGTGGTGCCAACTAGAGCAGTAAAACACTTGTGCAGGACTGAGCACAGCTGATGTGCCATCAACTCCAGTTCACTGCAGATAGGTTGCGTCTAAGAGTTTCACAATGGTATAGTTAGAGATTAGTGTAATTATTCTACCTGATTTCCTTATATGAATAATGTGATATATAGTTCCTTTGTTTGCGCACATAGCGAACAACAGCTTGGATAATTAAGCCTCAGGATTCATAAAGTAGCTGCAAATACAGGGGAATGTGAAGCTAGTTGTGTTATCAGTATGATAATCATAAGAATTGTCATTGGCTTCATTTCTTCAAAATCCTTTTGTCCCAACACATAACAATGATAATGGAAGTTAAAATGACACAAATTTTATTTTTATTGCCAGGTTTTGGGTGAAATTTTAACATATAAGACACAGCTTTAAGCAAATGATTATCTGCAGATGGGTTATAGCTCTTTAACATAAAGTAACAAAACCAATATTTTATTTGCCGCAAAAACAGCAGGCTTGGCACTGTGCATGTAGAATCAATTTCATATTACCAGTATACATTACCAATTATAGTGTAAGCTTTTCAAGTAATGTTCACAAACTCCAGCCCATGTAGGACTCTACACTGAAAAGTGAATTGTTTGAAATAATGATGTTTCTATAAACAAACAGCAAGTGAAAAACAGTTTGAAATATACATGGCACAAGGGAGGAAACACGTAAATTTCTTCTGATAAAATCCAAAACAAGTGAAACAGAAAATTCACAAGTCACTTCAATATAATTATTTTTTTTTAATTCTTATGATGTTTGCTTATTTACATTAATAACATTATTCTGTACTTCTGAAGTCACTATAGTAACTCAGTTCAAAACTCTTGTTCCATGACATGGAACAAGAGAAGACACTTTAGTTTCATTTTGTCCATTTTGTCTTATGAAGAAAAATACTCTTACAACAGAAGTATAAGGATTTAAACCAAAGTAGCTAATCAGTTTGGGAAGGAAAGACCTATCTATCAATATAATTGCCACTGTTATTTATACTGTGTTCTACCTTACCCTGCAATTATAAACTATTTTTAATGTTCAGTAAAAATACTCTAGGAATATATGCCTTGCTTAGATGCCAGAGTCACTTTATGGACTGAGGGAGGAATCTACTCTTCATCAACATGTACCAAGTTGAAAACAAGCTACACTATATCTTTCTGCAGTGTTTCAATTCTCCCTATTGTGTCAAAAACATGGGACTGTGAAGTCATACCCAAATACAAACTAGAGGAGGAGAGTTCTGTCTCCCCCTCATCCCTGCCCTCTTCAGGCAGTTCCTCTCCTTCCTTCTCACCTGTACTGGTGTTTCTGTGATCAATAAATGAGCTAGTTCATGGAATTGAGACAGTAGAAAATCACTTTTTTTTTTTTTTTTTTTTTTTTAGAATCTGAGTGAAGGGAGGCTCGTGGCCTTGGCTTGCTACATACTGCTGTGAAAGAGCATCCTGAATTATGAGGTAAATACTTGCTGATGCCAAAGCTTTTAGCCTACCTGTGAATTTCCAGGTATTTACTCTTTGTGTTAGTGTGCAGCTTGCTGCTTCAATAACAGATGTAAAGGGGAAAAGAAGGAACACTTTCAGAAACTTGAAAGTTAAATTTAAAATTATATGTACTTTGATAATTACCTGTTTTCCAAAAGTAGTTGTCATAGAACCTTGTTTCATTCCATCTACATATCTGAGCTCACACCATTTAGGATGTCTTATGAGTAAGTACAACTCTTTAACTAGACTCATCAAAAATCTAGGGGTACTGAAATACATCATTAACTTAAATATTGATACCTAGGTCCTGAATCACCTTTCCAGAAGTAACTGAATCTAGAAAGCTTTTGCATATGCCCATGCTCTTTACCATCAACCTCAGCTTTCAAGAGGAAATTCATTTACCTTTTCCTTTTCTTACCAGGAATATATTATTACCACTACAAAACAATTTGCACGTATCTGATTTCAAATGAATACAGAGAGGACTGGACTTGTCAGGAAGAAGTTGAGAACTTGTCACAAGCAAGGCTATATATTCAGTCCAGAGTGCTCCTTCTGCGTCACCTTTCATTTGTACACATAGCAAAACTGAAGCACAGGATTAAGGGATTCCACATTTTTTAAAAAATAAACTGTACACTGACAATAAGATTAAAAAAAAATAATAATAACTAGAGGTTCTTGTCACAGGTATGTAGTAAATATTTCACCTTAACCTTGGTGTTAGAGAACTTACTTTGCTTATACAGTTCTTTCTTAAGGTACTACTGCATAGGGTGAAGCTAACAAACTGGTGAAGAATTTACCATGTGAGGATTTCAGAAGTTTTGATAAGGAATAATAGCTGGTTCTCTTAATCTAAAACTATTATTAGATCATCTTTACAGCAGTGCAGCTAAATCCAACATAGGAATGCTGAAGAATGAGTAGATCCCCAAAATGGACTTTGTGTATTCCCGAGTCTTCAAACAAACATTTATTTGCAATAACAATATGAATATGAACTCACCTACAAATATCTTTGCTGAAAAAAAAAAAAAAAAAAAAAATCATTATTGTAATCATGTCTTTCTTTTTAGTAAATAATTTTCAGGAAGATAGTTTAATTGATCAGCCACAACAATGCCTCACTATTATCTTTTTGACCCTCTATGGAGTTAAAAATATTGAAAACTGTAGTATTTAACCCCCCTAAAGGTTCACATTTCCTTCCCTATAAAGACTTCCACTTGTCCCCTTCTCTCCCAGTATTTTCTTTTCTCTGTCCTCCCAGCTGTCAACCGGTAACTGCTTTTCTTCCACTTTTCCTGGCCTACCCAACTGTCCTGCATGACTTACACTGATCTATCTTCCTTCATACGTACCTCATCATCCACACCTTATTTGTCTTTCTCAGACAAATATTATCTCACTCCAAATATTTGTCTTTCACTCTATCAAGACAAAATAACCTTTCTGATATCATGGCCAAAAGCAGACAACGACAACAATGGCACACCACTATTCTCACTCACAGAAGAGGTTGTTCCCTGTAGGTGTCCAGCCCTGCTTCATGTCACCATGCAGGTTACCTCTATAGTCTAGACCAGCTCTGCTCCTATTAGGCTTTATCAACTCCTTGTAGCCAATGCTTCTTGTTTCCCAAAACACAAAGCAAGCAAAGATTCAGGACCAAATTCAGGACTGAATTCAGGACTGATATAAAATCATCAGTCCCTAAGGACATCAGCCCCCAAGGACATTTGCTGCCAGCTAGGATTATCAGTAAGTGGCAATTTCTACCTCCCTGGAGGAGGCTGGGATCCTGAACACTCCTAGTCTTTGTGTTGGCCTTCATAATAAAATGACAAATGAGTGCAACAATACTACTAGATGCTAGGTGGGGCATATAGATCTTTCATGGTTTACATAGTCTTTATTGCTTGAACCAGGACAGAGGAAGATGAGGAGTTCAGAAAACTATGCTGTGCATTTTTAAAATATATTTATTAATTTTGCAGACAGCACTGTCTTTGTTCTACATTTTCCCTCCCAGGAAGACATTATGATAATCAAATATGGGGGATGTCTGCCAGCAACAAGCAAACCAATGTTTTGAGACCTAGCAAAATATACCTAACATAACTTCGTACGACTGTATATAGATTGATAACTAAAAACCAGAAGACAGTAAACATAGAATGATTGCCTGTTTCTTTGACTCAAGATTTCTCTACAACCAGGAAGCTCTGCCTTTGTGAAGAAAGGGGGAGTGGAAGAGTGAATTTCATCTGGAGGAAACTGATAGCAATTACAATACCAAAAAGTAAGAAAAATGATACCCTCACCTCCTTGAGAAACAGCTTTTTCAGGTATATCCAGATGTGAGATTCTTGCTTCATCTTCTTATTCTGACATGTTAACAGCCTTTGCAGCTTTCTGCCATTCACGAATACAATTGCTCAACAAGAAACTTCTCTTTCATGAACTCCAAGACACAGCAACACTGCAAGCCTGACTTGGGTTCAGATTTCAGACAACTATAGAGAATGGAAATTATAATGAAAGCTTATAGGTCATGACAACTTTCTGTTGTTGTTGTTATTTTACAAGTTATTTTCATACTGTCCTTGGAAGTTATAAACAGAAATATCAACCAAGAAAGCATTTTTCCATCCTCTGGAAATCATGATATAAGTCTTGTCTTTTCTTGTTATGTTGTCAGTCTATTCTCAGAGAAGAGTGGTGACTTGCCAACTTTGCTTCTTGGAGAATAATGAGGTAAAGCAGCTGAACATCAGAAACAGAGCTCATGATGAGTTTGTCATTTGAGTTTAACAGCAGGGGCCCTGCACTTGGTAATCATTACTACTGCCTAATATACTGCATGTTTTCTTAGTCAGTAGAGATTAGAGAAATGGTGCTTCAGACACCTATTGGGAATAGAGCTAAAAAGAATCATGAAAATTTTGTGTAAAAATAAGAATGTATAATATACACATGTTAATATATCTTTGCTGAATGTTGTTGGCCTAGTAAAAATGCTGCTTGCTGCTATGCTGGAGCCCCACCTTTGGGATTTAACTGTAGACGTTAACAACAAAACTCAGAGACTATGGGCTTTTGAGGCTTCTATAAATTTAGAAACTCATTGAGAACACTTGTCCACACAGGGGGAAGTTTTCTAAGTTACGTGCTTGGGATTAGGCTACATGAGTGCCAACAATGTTAATGGGAGTTATTCTTGTCTCTGAAAATATCAGCCTAACTTTGTAATAAAGTAATCCTCCACTATTGGTTTAAACACTTCATGCCAAATTTCTGACCTCAGTTACTTATTTGAAATCCAAGGTTGTTTTTTGGATCAGTTTGTAATGAATCAGTGCCTGCAGGCAAGAAAAACAATTGTTCAATAAAATCAGAGACAACCAGTACATCTAGGACTAATACTGTCTGCTTCTAATACATATTTTTCCACCACTACACTCCATGAATAAACCACCAGTAGGGGACATTACGTGCATTATAAATAGAAAGCTAGAAACCTGGGAATAACTTCAAAAAAAAAAAAAAAAAAAAAAAAAAAAAAAAAAAGCTGAGGGAACTGCCAGATGAATGAAACCAACGTTAATCAAGGTTAGTTTCTGGCCCTTTTCCTTGGGGATGGCAGAACTGTTCAGTGCTACATACAAGGAGGCTAAAATGACAAATGCCAGCTTTGCACTCCAGAAAGACTTGTATCTCTTGGGACATTGTGGCTTACCACCATGTTGCAGTGAACCAGACACCGGCCCACCACAGCAATCCAAATGGGTGTGAAAGGCCATTTTGATGGTCTAGAAAAATTCAGTAAGATACAATGGCTCTGACAGATCAGGGAGGAGCCATGTGTCAGTACTTATCATGATTGTAAACCTAGGTGAAACCTTGAAACAGAAGTATTCGTACAGTATAGTGACAAACTTTTTTTTTTTTTTTTTTTCCCCAGTGGTTCTACAGGTGAAGACACTCACTTCTGCTCACTTAAGCATTAAACTTAATTCCATTATGATACTGCAATATAGCAAACAGAGACAAAGCTGGCAGACATTTTTTTTCTTCTATGAAACTGTCTGCCTAGTTTGTTTATGTCTCACAAAGCCATGTGATATTCTCCCACTCTTTTTGGATTTCTGAAGACACTGTAAGCAGTTGGGATAAGTGCAATTCCACTTCCTAATATGCAAAAAAACAATGCTGTAAACTGTTCAGGCCATGTAAATGTGAGCTGTTTGAACAATCATTCCCATATAGTTAAGAAAGAAATGTTATTTAATATTGAACTTATCTGAAAATGAATTTTATATAATTTAGCAAAATATTTTATAATACTATAATGATATTTGTAGTTTTGATTTCTGCACTATGACCCTGAAAAAAAAAAAAAAAAGTATTCAATTTTTTGTGACAAGTGCATTTTTCGTCAGAATTACCATGTTAATGTAAAATACCTGACAAGATCTAACTTAAATGTTATAAGCATTTTGGGTATGCATAGTGGTGAGCATCCCGGCCTTGGTCCAGTGGAGCACAAACTTAAACATAACTGCATTTAAATATAAACACAAGAACAGTCCACTATACCGCACCTGTATATTGTACAATCCGCTCTGGTCTCCAGTTGACTTGACCCTTTCCCATGAGTGGAAATACATTCAGCAGGCCACCACACATCCTGCTTCCGATTAACCAAAAGAACATGTTCAAGTCACAGATACACCCTGATTGCCTGTATATCAGTATTACTCACAAAGAAAACAAAGGACCACTCTTACATCCCATTCCAACATGTAGTTAGAAGCTTGCTGACTAAGGTAAATGCTTGGGAAGGAAGAGTGCAGGCTGCACCTCAGAGCAAGTTCACACCATAGTATAACACTTTTACAATGTAATGATTTTTTTTTAACCATTTTTTAACCATTTACTGCAACTGTGGTATTGTCCCTCTTGCACTTTGGAGTGTATTGAGAAAGGTTACCCAGGTGCTCTTGCTTGAAGTTTTCAGGGGGAAAAACAAACAAACACAAACACTGAAAGATTTTCAATCTTTCAGTATGTTCATCAATGTGTTTGTGTATATGTTTACACTTTTCATATCCGTTCCCAAACCTAGAAGTCCAGATCAGGAAAAGCTGTGAGATTCATATGAGGCCACCAAAGAGAAGAAATGGTTAAAGGTCTCACATAGATTATTGATCAGGCAGGAGAGATTGTTGTGGTGCTCACAGTTGCTGGGAAAAGAAAGAAGTTTCTGTATTTATTATGATGTTCAGCAAAATGTCAATTTGAGAAAATTAGAGAATTGGCAAGAATTAGAGTTAGTAGCAAGTTAGCAATACTAAATTTGTCTGCTGGGAAATTTGCCTTCTGTCAGTTTCCCAACTAAAAACTGTGAAAATGCGAGTTGACTAGACTGAGCAAAGAAGAACCAGCATTTCCAAAGGGGGATGTTGCCTTGTATCTGCTGATGAAAGACTAGATCTTCGGTCTTCAGTCTTTTTACAGTATGTTATTTATGGTGTTCTCTCATGTCAGTCCTTTTATCTCATCAGGTTTCACATGAATTATTCACTGAAGCTCTGGCTATATGATTTGATTGCTCTTCTAGAATGTATGTTAAATTTAGTTATGCTGCACTTTTCTTAGTGAAGCCTTATTACTGAAACTCACATTTTAAGATTCAGTCCCCTCCTCCCACCTTCCAACTGTTTTTTTTTTTCTTTTTTTCCTCCTTTTTTTTTTTTTTTTTTTTTAAACAGGATGCCAAAAACACAGTGCTAGACAGATCCTCCATTTTTATACTCCGAGGTTGCATTTTCATCTAGGTTTTCACCTCTCAAAAGGTCTTGAATGTCTTAAACTGTGTTCTATTCAAGTGTATTTCTTGTGGGATGCCAGCTGCTTTCCTGGCATTAGGCATGGACGTCGCTGCTAAATTATGCTCTCTAACATGGTTGCTGACATCTTTAATGCAATCTTCATAACCCTGACCCCCCATCTGAATTGAGAGGCATTGTTGTGGATTATTCCTGTTCTGGCCCATTCTTTCTTGCTTTCACTTGTATTGTGTTAGATAACTGAACTAATTGCTGTGACTCAAAAATGTCACAACTTTGCATGTAGGGGCTTGCTATCTTCCTCCCAGACAACCAACATCATGAATAATGTTATATCAGCAAGGTTTGGAAATAAACATGATTTTAAAATATTATTTCTAACAGTGAAACAAGAGGTTATTTGGAAGATATCACTTCTATTGTTTGCCTAATGAAAATTTTACATTGGCATATAGACATTTTGTACCTCTTGCTGCCAGTCTTTTCAGGACTGCAATACAAATCTGAAAAATCTGCCCTCCGTGAAATCAAAAAAGACTTTTTGCATAATCACCTACTGAAATGAGGGTGGTCAATAAATTCTGTTCATGAATCTAATGATTTAGTCAAGTGCCCTCGCCCCCTGAGATTAGCTGTGCTTTGCATACCTGAATTCTCCACACAGGAAGAGCTCTGAGCTTCCCTTTCTGACCCAAGTGGTGTGGAGAATGTGGTTTTTCATAACACCTTCAGCAAAGAGTGCCTTGGAAGAGTAAAGAATATGACATACAAAGGAAATGAATGATTCATATTAATTGTAGTAATGCTTCAACATTTTGATGAGATTTGAGTTTTAATGCTTGGACTATCCAAGATTAGCATTATGAAGAAACGTACAATGTTCTTATCAGGAATGCTACCTGCTAACTTTCTTTTAAATTATTTAATACAACTTTCTTTTGTTTATAATTCCAGTTTGAAATCAAGAACATCTACAACCCCAAGCATCAATGCTCTTCAATATCTAATTTCACAGTTTTCTTAACACATATCTCATGTTATTTATTATAGTCAGTGTCACCCCAACACCTTTGTCTATTCTTGCTACAGTTTAAATGGTTTAGTTGGCAAGACATCAATCATAAATCATGAAACATATTTTAACCTCAAGTTATGTCACTTTAGAAAGAAAACAAGTATTGTATGGACTAATTGGTTACATTACTCACATCTATAAGTGATAAATGCCTGTTCTGGAAAAGAAAAAGCATTTTTGTTTGGTTAGTTGGTTGGTTGTTTCTTATTTTGTTTGTTTTTGTTGTTTTTAAGTTTTGGTATATAGCAATAGACAGAAACAAAAATTTCAGTTTCTTTATGGCCTGGAGCAACACAGCTATTGATAAGTCCAGTACTTTTAATACAAGAAAGGTTCTTCAGAACTAAGCTTCATTGTTCAGAAATATATCCTTTGTTTCATCAAAGGAAAGCATATTTTTCCTGTTATAATTCAATCACTAGGTAAATGGAGAAATGATATAATTTTAGGAAAAACTGAATTCCCTCTTCTAGGGACAAAAAAGCCAGAATCAATGTTTTTATTTACTTAGTGTATTTTAAAGCTTCACCTCCTGTAAGTTATCATATACAAATGTTTCATCAGTTGATCTTCTCTGAACTTAATTCTGATGCTATAACAAAACAAAGCTATTTTAAAAATATGAACCCATATGTGAATTGATAATGCAATTTTCACTGTCTGGTATTAAAGAGCAATATCACATCAATAACAAACTCACAATCAAGAATTAAAAGGAAATTAAACTTTCAGTTAAAAAGTGCAAAGCAAATATATTTGAGAAATATGATAATCATTTCTATAATGAATTTTTAATTCAAAATAAAATTGATAATTTTACTTATTCCATCAGGTCAGTTGTACTGGCCACATTAACCAGGTGATGCTCATGTCATTTTACAGGTAATTTATTGCAACTGCAACACTGACTCTGAGATGGTTCACAAAAATAATTTACCTTAAGTAAACACCATTTGCCACTAATGATGGGGCAAAACAAACTTGCAGAGCATTTATGAACAGTAACATCTTTCTCTTTCAGTACACATTTGCAAACCTATCTCTGTTGTTTGCAGATGAATTAAGCATGGCTTGAAAAATCATTAAAGCCTTCTGCTTTAAAAAAAAAAAAAAAAAAAAAAAAAAAAAAAAAAACAACCTGCTGTGATCATTTTATTGCACTGACAGAGGCTAGGGACCATTTTACAATATTTTTAAGCATCATTTGCAGTAAATTTGACATCCTGTCTAAAAAATGAGCAGTATTACCAGTTCTCATTGTGCCTATTTAGAACTGCATTCACTGAGAAGCCTGCTTATACAGGTGACTCAAGGTATTTGTTTTGCTGGTCTCCAACAGATGGATGAGCCTGTTTTTCAGCCATTAAAATCTGTAGTTACAACAAACTAAATGTTTATGGGTTTTGTGGAAAGCTTAATCTTCTTCTGAAATGATAGGAGCTAATAAGCATAAAAATATCACCAGTGTTTTAGTTGCAAATTAGTTCCCATGGTCCATTTAAATATAGCATTTTTTTTTTCCCAGAATGCTCCACAGTTATTCAAAGTGTAACAAACCAGTAGATTAGTATAGAAGTTTTTTACCAACCAAATATATACTTTTGAGACCAGATCTGTCTCATTTATCTAGCAACTTCTAATATCTTTCAGAACCTTAATACTTCCTTTCTTTTCTAAAGCCCTATTTAAACTGTTTTCAGTAGCTTTTGTCTCAAATAGCTTTCAACAGTATTTCTCTGACTGAATTCTACCATGAATGACTCACCTGAAACTCTCAACATTATTCACAATTACACCATTCCACCACTGTCCTATTCATTATTTAGCTTTTCTATGACTGAATCTACTATATTTAGCAAACTTAGAAAAAAAATGTTGATGATAAAGCCAAATGTCTTCTAACATTAAAGGAGTCATATTATGGTGTTTTTATCAATTACATAAGGAGAGTGGTGGAAGCACCACTTAGAAAATGTCACTTTTTCCATTAGGCCTGTTAGTTTGACCTTAGTGCTAGGCCTGTTTGACCTCAGTGCCAGGGAAGCTCATGGAGCAGATTATCTTGAGCATCATCATGCGGCAGTTGCAGGGCAAGCAGGCGATCAGGCCCAGTCAGCATATGCATAAACCTTCATAAGAAGGGCAGGTCCTGCTTGAGGAACCTGATCTCCTTCTATGACAAGGTGACACACTTAGAGGATGAGGGAAAGGTTGTGGATGTGGTCTACCTTGACTTCAGTAAGGCTTTTGACACCGTTCTCCACAGCATTCTCCTCAGGAAACTGGCTGCTCATGGCTTGGACTGGCGTATGCTTTGTTGGGTTAAGAGCTGGCTAGATGGCTGGGCCCAGAGAGTTGTGGTGAATGGAGTCAAACCCAATTGGAGGCTGGTCACTAGTGGAGTCCCCCAGGGCTCAGTACTGGGGCCAGTCCTCTTTAACATCTTCATTGATGATCTGGATGAGGGGATCGAGTACACCCTCAGTAAGTTTGCAGATGACACCAAGTTAGGTGCGTGTGTCGATCTGCTTGAGGGTAGGAAGGCTCTGCAGGAGGATCTGGATAGGCTGGACCGATGGGCTGAGGCCAGCGGTATGAAGTTCAACAAGGCCAAGTGCCGGGTCCTGCACCTGGGGCGCAACAACCCCAAACAGAGCTACAGGCTGGGAGATGTGTGGTTAGAAAGCTGCCTGTCAGAGAAGGACCTGGGAGTATTGGTTGACAGTCGGCTGAATATGAGCCAGCAGTGTGCTCAGGCGACCAAGAAGGCCAGCAGCATCCTGGCTTGCATAAGAAACAGCGTGGCCAGCAGGTCCAGGGAAGTGATTATCCCCCTGTACTCGGCTCTGGTGAGGCCGCACCTCGAATACTGCGTTCAGTTTTGGACCCCTCGCTACAAGGACATGGAGGTGCTTGAGCAAGTCCAGAGAAGGGCTACGAAGCTGGTGAAGGGTCTGGAGAACAAGTCTTATGAGGAGCGGCTGAGGGAGCTGGGACTGTTCAGCCTGGAGAAGAGGAGGCTCAGGGGTGACCTTATTGCACTCTACAGGTACCTGAAAGGAGGCTGTAGCGAGGTGGGGGTTCATCTATTCTCCCACGTGCCTGGTGACAGGACGAGGGGGAATGAGCTAAAATTGCACCAGGGGAGGTTTAGGTTGGATCTTAGGAAGAACTTCTTTACTGAACGGGTTGTTAGTCACTGGAATAGGCTGCCCAGGGAAGTGGTTGAGTCACCATCCCTGGAGGTCTTTAAAAGACGTTTAGATGTAGAGCTTAGGGATATGGTTTAGTGGAGGACTTGTTAGCATTAGGTCAGAGGTTGGACTCGGTGATCTTGGAGGTCTCTTCCAATCTAGACTATTCTATGATTCTGTGATTCTATCCTAAACAGATACTATAGGCCACATAGGGGCAGAGCTAGGAACTGAGGAAGGAGAACAAAGAAGCAATTTGAGACACCACAGAAATTCAGGGACCTAAGCTGGAAATCAGAAAGACCTGGAAGTCTCTGGTACTGTCACAGATAAAGGTACAAAAGTATATGTCTACAGTTGCCAGCTTCACTCCTTTCAGTGTTCCTGCTGCAAACTCCTTTTACTTTAAAGAGTTCTGTTTCTTAACATATTATGGTGCTAGTCAGATGTCTTTTTGTTGTAACCATTATACTCATTCCAGTCTTTTTGCACATAATAGACTTCACAGTCTAGATCACTCTAGAAAAACAAAACAAACAAACAAACAAACAAACAAACAAACAAAAAAAAACAGATGCTGAATATTCCTTTCTGTACATGCATTGTAGTTAAAGAACCTTGTGGAAGTACATAACTAACAAAACACAACACAGTGTCAGGACTGATGGTTTTAAGTTTCTCAAGGTGACAATTTCCTTGGTCCATCTTAAAACCACTTTTTTGTTTTGTTTTGTTTTGTTTTGTTTTTGTTTGTTTGTTTGTGACCATATCAATTCCTCCTGCAGTAGGTAAAAATATTCAAGCTTTTTTTTTTTTTTAATATTTTTTTCCAATTCTGATCTTCACAGTGTAGTAGAGAATTTCCTTACTATTAGGTCTGAAATCCATTATCTTTTGAATTTCATTCTAATCATTACACTGATAAAATTATTTCCAGGAGTATTTTGATCAACTTCATTTTGATAGTCATCTATCTTCATGTCATCATCCTTTGTCAGAATATTTTCATTCTTATATTAAAGTTATGATTGTAAATACAAACAAGATAACACAAAGATAATGTATAAAGGAATTATACTGGTAAACACTGTTTATCCTACTGTATAGTCCTTCAGCATTCCCATTGCCACCTCTCCTTTCTTTATCTGCCTTAAAAATATTCTAAAAATCTTTATCATCTATGTCTTAGTAATTGACCAATGTAGTTTCATAAGTTTTACTAACTTTTCTGTCTCAATGTGCTGCTTTTTGGTGACTTCGCTGATCACATTTTTAAAGGTTTTGAAAACTTCTGATGTAGTCTTAATGTATTAAATCAGATGATGATTTGTACCAACATGATGGACAATCATATCCTGAAAATATAATCTGTATTCCCCTGTAGTTGCATGCAAACTGCTGCAAGGCTAGAAAGATATTCAGAAAGATATTACAAATAAGGAGTCATTTTTCATGAGTACCTGCCATTTATTTACTTATGACTCTCCAGTTCTCTTCCCTCCATTCTTAATAATTTCTAAATATTCTCTAATTTCTACTCCACCAATAAGCCTTCAGCTCTAGTCACAGAACAATCATTTCCTCTTTTTCTTTACTTTCTTTCCACTTAGTCTACCTGTTTTTCCATTTGTTTCCCTCTTCAATATTCTCCAGGAAAGTATGCATATTCCTCTATTCATCCGCTACTTGCCATTCCTCTGTCTTTCTCTTATGTTCTTAACATACATGTATTCTATGGATATCAAGAACCAGGTTCTAAAAATCAGTCAACATTTTGATAAAAGCTATTACATTTTCAGTACTTCTGGGATGCTTAGGTGCTTTTCCCTCAACCCCCACTGGAGCCATTTCTAGGTAAAGTTAGTTTTCATAGAAGGCTGAATAATTAGCTTCTGTGTTTAACAGCAATACACTTCATTTAGGAACATCAGATCAATGCAAAAAGGAATACTATTCCCATTTTGCAGCCATAGGACTCGAGTACAGAGAAATTAACACCATGGTCATCCCTGTAAAGTAAGTCAGGTAGGATCAGAATGAAAAGACTAGTCTCTGAGCAAAAGAGCATTGTGGGTCATTCATTTTTCCTAGACATCTGTAGCTCATTTGACAAATATTTTACAAAGATTTTAAACATATTTTCCCCCGATAAACAGTAAACAAAAGTCACCTATCTTCTTTCATACCTAGGTAAAAATATGTAACATAGGAAAACCAATTACTTCGTTAAGTGTTGCTTCTTTGATAACATGATGCAACCTAAGGAGCTGGCTGACATGGAACAGAGCAAACCAACTGTATGCACTGTGGGTTAAGAATTGAGCCCTTGGGCTCATTCATTTCTCATCTTCTCTCAGATGGTTGACCTGTAATTGCCATCATTCTACCTTCCTGTCAGAGAAATATATCTGCTGATATACATGATTTTTTTGCAAGGTCCTACAAACACAATTCTGTTATATTTCTAATGGTACAGAGGAACTAGAAAGAAATCACTAGAGATTTCTTCGTTTCTTACATGAAATGTTTTATGACTGCATAAGAAAAAATATATATTTATCTCAGATATGCAATAGTAGCTGTTAAATTCTATTCAGTGTCACCTGTGCAACCATAACAATCCAGTACTTAGTTTTCACTGCCTACTACATGCTACTTCTAAGAACAAAACATCATATTTGCATGGGATTATTTTCTCAATTACTCAACAGTGTTTCTAAAGGCAGTTGGAAATAGATAAATAGATATATTTTTGAAACAGCAGAATGTATATTGTATGAAATAGTCACAGAGCAGACATCTCAGTGAGATAGCCCATGTGCAATATTTTTCTATCACTAGTTACATAATTTCTATGACCTTCTGTGATCAGACATCTGTACTCCTTCAGTTGCAGTTATGATGTTGATCCCTGAATGTCTCAACCTGACCTTTAAGATTAACTATTTCGATTGAATCAAGTGCTTTGGATCAGATTTATCCAAAAGGTATCTTCCTTACATGGCAACTTCCTTTTAAAAACTTTTCAGCTTTTATCACATATATATACAAAACAATAAAGGCTTTCAAACTTAATTGAGGCAGAGAGTTCTTATGCAGGGTTTCAATGACAAAAACTTTATCACTTCATTGCTCTTCCGCTGTTCAGCTAGTCCCATTCGAATGAGTTTATTCTCTCATTCCCAAAATGAGATGCTGAAGGAAATATGGAAACTGCACTGTAGTGAAAGCTTACCACCATTTTATATTAGAGATAAGATTCATAGGTTTACAGGAGAGAGTAGTTGTTCCCTATGTACGAGATGCAAATATACAGTATACAACATATAGTATACAAATAGCTTTACATGTATATTAGCTAATCTTATCATTTATTTTCATCATCAATCATTTAATATAGTTTCTTTTATATTCTGCTATTCTGCATAATATAAATATTCTGTATCCAAATTTATAGCCAGAGCCAACATTTTCCAGCTGGTTAAGAGTTTAAGGAGCACTGCCAATACTTGCTGATTCACAACTTCATGTTACTCATTCCCTCTTTGTCTGTCTCCCACATTTTTCCTACTCTTTTCTTTACTTTTCTCATCAGTGCTGTACAGAAACAGCAGTCTTTCATTTTTTTGTATATGTGTTCTGGGAAAAAAAAAAAAAAAAAAAAAAAGAGTTGATGGTTTTGATAATTACCACAGTATGTCTCGAAATACATATTTCAGTAAAAACACAAAACTTTTTTGTCCACCCTCACATCCTCAGTGTTCTATACGAACAAGCAACTAACTGAAGTTTTATTTTATTTATGTTGAATGGGAGCCATCTTTGTTTCTAAAGAAACATCCAACATTTTTCTTCTTTGCATTCTTTTGCTCTTCACTTTTCCAGCACTTAGAGTTTTCATTGTGTGAATATGAAGGGAGAAAGAGCTGCAACTACAAGTGACATACCAGAAAAAATTAGAAGCAACTGTAGGTTCTGCAGTAAAGCTCACTATTTGCAAAGTACATTACATCATTGCTATTTTTAGTGCAGCATTAAAAAACAGATTCCAGACCCCACTTCACAAAATACTTCATGAATACATAGTAAAAGAAAGCTCTTACTTCAAAAATCTTATTAACTCAGACCAACTTACTATGGACATCAGTGGAAATAGTCCTAATAATTTTATTTACCTCCATGTTGGTTTGGGCTTAGTCTATAATTTTTATTACATTGGCTGTAACTCACATATGCACATCTAAAAAATGCAAAAGGCTTTTCTGATCACTGCTAAGACAAAACAAAACAAAAATAAATCAGCTGAGGATATTTTCCCTACTTCACTTTAGGCAACTAATTTAGGGATGTTCATTGCCAATGGTGCTTCTAAGAGTCAAATCAGAATAGCAGGGATTGGAGAATTGCACTGTCTATTGTCTCAGTGGTGAAACACCAGTTTCTATCACAGGCCTATAGTAAGACATGAAATTAAAAAAAAAAAAAAAAAAAAAAAAAAAAGTGAAATTTGTACCTACAACAGGAATGGAAGTATAAGAGAATATGTTATCTGGACTGGCTTGTAGCTTGGACACAGGGATCAGCACTTGACAGCATGCAAAATGAGCTGATTCATGACTGAACTATGGCACCTGCACCACCCAAGTGGTTCCAGCAGTCAGTGCTAACTAAGAAAGGGGACATCACCTATCATGGGCGTGAGAAATAACAAACCCCACTGGCTGTTTGGAGGAGCTGCTGGAGCAAACATTTCACGGCAAACTAGCAGAACTGGTGCTTGAAGGGCATGGATTTACAAGGGAGAGATTTCCTCATCTTGTAGAAAAGCCCAATAGAACTGAATTGTCTGACACTTTCTCACAGTTTTGTAAGTTTAAGGAAAAATCTGACCTTCTTAACAAAGAATCAGAAACCATCTACTCTTTATCCTACTCTGTCTCTGAACCTGAGCTAATTTAATTCTTGGATGGCAGTGATTTCTTTGCTACTGCACGAATACAGAATTTGGCTTTATAACTTATGAAACCCTGTTTTCAATGAAACTGCATTGGAAATGTTTTTATACAACATTAATTGATGCTTATTGGAGGCTGAAGGGCTGATCTTTTAAAGCTGTGGTATCAGACATGTCTTGCTTGTGGGCCTTTGCAACATGACAGCAAGTACAAAGACTATTAAAATCTCTTTGTGAAAACACAGAAAAATCAATCCTCTTCCACAAGGAGGTGCCCTCCAGCACAATCAATACAAACTGGTACAACAATATCTTATGATGCTTCTCAGCTGCTTTAAACCTTTTTGCTCGGTAAAACTCACAAAGTGCTGTTGCCTTTCATCTCTGCTGGATTGTGCCAAATGAAGATGTATTTCTAAATGAGTTGCAGGGGCAAATGCTGCCATCAGTTACAGGCATCCCCCACCCCCCTTCAAACAGCTTTAAATTCAACAAGGTTGTAAAGGACTGAATTCAACTTGGATTTAGTCCAGCAGAGTTAAAGAAGATGGATTTGTTTACTGCTTTGAGACTATTCTTTCCTCCTTCAACTTTAATTATATTACAGGTTCTTGATGGAAATTTTTGTTCTTCATTGTGATTCTGGCATGCTAGAGAGACCAAAACCAACTGAATCTGAGTAATAAAAGTCAACAGATTTTCACCTGTCTTGTATTATTAATAAATGTTTATAGCTTTAATTACAAACCATTAGAAAGAAACTTCTTCAACAACTGTATGCTTTGATCAATATCTATCAACTTATCTAACTTTGTTTTGTCTCTCTTTAGGATTGTTGTATGCAGGTCACCACACTTTTAACTCACAGCTTTGGAAAACTTCTGCAGTAATATTCTAGATATCAAAGATTTTCCCTAGATCACTGTGAAACCTGGATGGGATAAATGGAGCTATTTGGTTCCTACTGCCTATCATCCAGTATGATCAGTTTTATTTTCTTCTAAGTATTCCTTGAAAATAAACACCACAAAGACCAGAGTGATAAAAAGCCCTAGGTTTACGCCTGCAAAGTGTTAGAGAGGAGAAAACACTCTATTAGCCTAGGACAAGATTTCTGCACATATATTTAATTTTAAAAGACCATTTTCACTTGTTAAGTGAAAAAGTGGAAAAAATAAACAGTATTCTCCATCCTTGTGCTGTATTTCTTTATGCAATGAAACACCAGACTCCATGACTGAAACCAAATCCCATAAAATCTTGTCTAAACAAGCCCAATCAAATCAAAATCATTTTTTATGGAAATTAACCTTCTGTGAGAAGAAAAGAAAACTCAAACAAACAGACACTGTAAATTAGTACATTAGCTTTTCAGCCTTATGAGAACAGAGTTTAAGTTCTGGTATTAGGTGCAAAAGCAAACAAATTTTGAGCCAAAGAAAGGTCATTGTGATTTGGCTGCATCACACAGTAGATCTTTAACTTCTCTTTTTATAAGCAACTAAATTAATTTATTAAAAATAAGAGTGAAAAACAAATGGTTGTCCCGAATTCTCCTCCTTTATGCGTAAAATCTATGCACATGCAACAGAACCTGATTAATGAACCAGAGAATGTTGTTACTTATTATTGCTCCACCATTCTTTGACTCTACAAAATACCCTAGGAACAAATGAAGTTGGAGGACAGAGCAACCGCCTAGTAAATACAGAGTATGTCTGATGTACAAGCACTCTGATCTTTTCTCTTTTTAAGTTTACAAATTTTCCAAAAACTTTACAATCATTCTTTTAAGTTGAGCTGCCATTAGGGAGGCATCTCCCAACAACAGTCTTCCAGAACTCAGAGATCAGACGCCAAAATATCTTGTGGGCATTTCAAATTAAAGTAGGACTAAAGATGAAAGTAGAGCACTTGGATCCCAGAACTGCTTGCCTCGCACAGTGACATTAAACTGCTTCTCAACTAAAACACAGCAGATTTCCATAGGAAAATCCATAGGAACTTTCTCTCCCACTGAGTGTGGTGGTTTTACCGTGCTAGGCAGCTGAACACCACAACTGCTCTCTCACTCCCCCTCCTCAGATGAGGAGGGGAAGAAGTAAAGGAAAAAACAACTCATGGGTTGAGATAAGGATAATTTAATTTAAGAGAAAAAATATTATTAAGGAAATAATATTATTAATTAAACAATTCAACTAAAGGGGAAAAAAGGAAAGGGGAAGAGGGAGGGGGAAAGGGAATAAAAAAACAAAACAAGTAAAGGCTATGTGGAAGTGCAGAGGAAAGAAATTACTCTCTACTTCCCATAAATGAGTAATTCTTGGCCACATCCTTGAAGCAGGGCCTCAACACACATAGCCGGTGTTCAGGAGGAGGACAGACGTTTTCTCAACGAGACCCCACCCCTCCCCTCTTCTTCCTTTTTCCACCTTTTATTGCTGAGTGTGACATCATATGGTATGGAATATCCCTTTGGTTGGTTTAGGACAGCTGCCCTGGTGATGTTTCTCAATTTTTTTGCCCACCCCCTAGGAGGGTTAGAGAGAATCCTGATGCTGTGTCAGCACTTCTCAGCAGCAGACACAACACCGGTGTGATACCACTGCCGTTCTAGCTCCAAGTGCGGAGCACAGCACTGTATGGGCTGCTGCAGGGAAAGTTAACATCCCAGCCAGACCCAGTACACTGAGTTCCTGCCAGCTATTTTGACAGTTTAAGAAAGAGTCCACGAAACTACATCTGCAGGACTGCTATACTACTATAGCAGACAGCCAAGGTCAGGCTGGGATTCAGTGCAGGAGCTTTGCCTAAATGCATTGCATAGCCCCCATTAGAATAATTCCCTAAAGATTCTTTGTGTGGAGAAGTAGGAAAATGCATCTAGTGCTCAGCCACTGAACTGGATGCAGCTGGATTTAGCTCTAGATCAAATGAATCTTGGTATGACCATTCCTCAGTTTGTACATAGAATGCAGGAAAATACTTTCTGAACCCTCAATATTGTCAAGAAATATTGTTTAACTTTGAGTGCAGTTAGGAAGCTTACAGCTGTTTAGGAATATGGAGAACTTCACGTAATTGCTTATCTTTTTCATAGAAGTATAGAGTCATTTATCTTGACAAAGACCTTCAAGATCATCAAGTTCAACTGCCAGCCTGACCTACCAAGGCCCATCACTACGCCATATCCTTTAGTGACATGTCTACACAACTCTTAAATACCTCCAGAGATGGGTACTCCACTACTTCCTCAGGCAACCCATTCCAATGCTTGACCAGCCTCTCTATGAAGAAATTCTTCCTAACATCCAAGCAAAAGCTCCCCTGGTGAAATTTGAGACCATTTCCTAATGACCTATCTCTTGTCACCTAAGAAAAAAATGACAAAACATTTTTCACGGTGTCTATCTCCAAAGTACACAACTGACCTCAATTCAATTGAGCTTTAGTGACCTTTAGTAAGATAATAACTTTACTAACTAGACCTAACCTACTTTACTCTATCTAATTCTACTACCCTAGAATAACCTGACTGAAGGTTAATCACGGACAGAAACACATGTGAGGAAAGGAATCAGATGATTCTACCATCTCTGATGCAAACATAATTTTACACTTCTCTTGCAATCTTTACAGTGTATTAGTCACAAAATAGTCAATATTTCTTTAGAAAGCTGCATTTAAACTATATACTTTAATTCTTCTCAAACATGTGGCCTTAAATATAACCTTAAACCCACTTACGATTATTCTTTATTCTTTCAGTCTTGTGAATATATTTTATTTTGCAGTTCTTGGTGGAAGCTGGGTTTTTTATTGTTATGCAGAAACTAGCAGCAAATAAACAGATTGTCTTATACCAGTAACAGAAATTTATTAAATATTCTTCCCCTCACAACTGCTTTTCAGTCTTTTCCTAATTTTCAATTCCATTTTGAAACTGGACAAAGGAGAAAGAAAAAGATTTATGTTTATTATTCTGAGTATGTTATACATCAGTGCAGTTCTTCCTCTCATCTTTTTCTTGAGATCTGACTTGTCAGTTTAAGTCCTCCTTGATACACTTCAGTATCATCTCACCAAAATTTAGCCTGTGTACTCCCTTTCTAGGACAATGAGACTGTCTGCTTCTAAAACTGTGTACAGTTTTATTAGTAGATTTTATGTACTGGGAGGAGCTTACTCTTGCCCTTTTTTTTTCCCCCTAAATATATCAGACAGGAATAAATGTCTTATGGAGATCACACTAAGTTGTACCTTACAGCTTCAGGATGGCAGGATCATTAATGACATCTCTTAATAGAAGCACTTATATATTAATAATGTATACATTAATTACATGACTATTATATAAAGTGCCTATAGAGTCTATGTACATGAATAGTATCCATGTAGTAAATCACAAAGCTATATGTCAGCTATAATTATCCATGCATTTTTAACTTTCTTCTTCCTGCTCCACTGGCCATCATGAGGGATAACATTCTTTTTTTTTTTTTTTTTTTTTTTCCCCAGTAAAATTTCCCTATTTCCCTCCTTTTCCAACAATGTCTAGAGTTTCATTTCAAAATTACAACAGACTACTGATCAAAATGGACTTATTTGGTTAAAGCTCAGATTCTCCTTATAAACAACTTTTCTCAATTTAGAAGGCCATTTAGAATGTGATAAGTGACATCTCAGTGAGCTTTTGGACACTGAGATTTTCAGATAGCTAAAATAAAATTTTAAGTTGTCAAAGCCTGAATCCTCAAGGCATTGTTAAAGCTTCTAATATTTTATCTGGATAAATTTCTAAGATGAGGTGGTTATTTCTGAGTCCTTCCACAGAAAATAGATGATAGTACAAAATATGAAAGTCTCAAAAGCCCAACTTCTTGTAGATATAAGGTTTCATCCTTCCTATTGTCTGCTCACATCCACAGCTGCAACACAAGGGCTAAAGGCTTGGACAGGTCTACTACTGAGGAACCACCAGATTTTCTGAGACACCATGGGCAACCCATGACAAGACAGATTCAAGATCATGATCATCATTATTGTTTTAACAACACAGAGGAAATCAGTTGGAGATAATTTCAACCACATTAATTTAGCTTCTGGAAAATGTTTAGGCAAGAGATGGACCATCAGCTTATCTCTGATATATGAAATCATTGATAACTTTTCCTGAAAGAAACACTTAAATATATATGTACATATAAATACTAGCTAACACATCTTTGATGTGTCTCTAAGCCACTCTACCTCATCCACTTCCAAATCCTTTGTCACAACTTGAGAATTTCTGACACAGTGTGAAATGTCTGACAGATTTCATAGGCAGACAAATGATTAGACCCATGCTATTATTTAAAAATTTCTAAGCATTCTGTGAATAGTTTTTGTTTTGTTTTGTTTTGTTTTTTGCTGCATACGAGGCACAGAGAAAATATATGATGCTATGAGAATATTGCTATATAAGCCTTTTTTTATTTTTTGAGGGGAATTGTAGAATGTACTTTTTCCTTCACAAATAAAAGGCATGGTAATAACAAGCAGTATAGGCATGAGTAATACATCTCCTTCACATTGATGTCAATAAAAACATTATACCACGCTGCCACTGCTCTATGATGTATTCTATAATTGTGGCATAGCAACAACTGCATGCACTAGAGTGGGTTACAGGTTTCAGCTTTAAATCTTAATTCCATCTTTCTAACAACAAGCATCAAGAAAAATATTAAGGAGTTTGTTAGCTATTGGATTTTTTAGGGGAAGATGATTTTTTACTCATAAAGCAGAGTCTTGAAAATAAATAAATAAATAAAATTTAACAAATTTAACAAAATTTGTTAAAATTTATTTTGTTAAATTTAACAAATTTAAAATTAAATAAATCTATAAATTTAAATAATAAATTAAAAAAAATATTTTGTTAAATTTAACAAATTTAACTAAAATTTAAAAATTTACCCATTAAAAAAAAAAAAGGAACAAAAACAAGCAAACAAACAAAAAAAGACACCACTGGACTGGATGACTGGAGTGGTTTGCTTTTCTTGGTATGTTTAAGCCCCGCTGGGTCCCCCCCCCGGGTTTTTTTTTTGGTGTTTTTTTTTTTTTTTTTTCTGCAATACTATTGCTGTTTATGTACTGATTCCCATATTTGGTTTTATCTTAGCAATAAAGAGATGTGGGTTTTAACATGATGAATATTTACTTTAATGTATCTGGCCAAACATTCAACATGGGTTTATTCTTATTAGAAAATCTGAGACCATTTCATACAAATTCTTGCTGGTTTGAGTTACATGTCTCCACATAGATCCTGGATATACAGTATAGCAGAAGCTGTGCTCATCTGATGCCCCACAATTAAAGATCTCTGAACAAGACATTCTGAGCTGAATTTTACTTCTCATGCGTTACAATTTACACCTTGCAATTGTCAATTTGCAGCAATACTGAGAACTTTAATCTTCTTTTCTTATGCTTAATGCTCTCAGGAGTCTTACTTTGCCCTTCCCTACAGGATACAGACATATGCAACACAATGTTCTTTTAATGTATGGAACTGCTGTCTTTCACGGCTTGCATGAGAATTCACCTCACACTTGCTATGACATTTTGGACTGATATCATTCTGGGACAATGAGTCAGCAGGTCACACTTCTATAGCTAGATACACTTATATACATCTTCAGAAATACAGACTTCCCGCTACAGTTTATGCACAAGGTCATCCCTGAGCAACACTTAAATCAGCCAAATAAACCTGTCTCTTGTCTTCCAAAAATATTACTAACTGAAGACACTAAGCACAGTATATTCAGAGCTTTTTCTTCTGGGTCTCTTGCTGTCTGTATTTGTCATAATCATCCCATCAAAATCCAAACCATTTTGTCATAAAAAATCTGTGTATGGATCCGCACCTGCTTTCAAGGAGTCAGATGCACTGGTCTGTTGATACAATTGATATAAATGCATGAAGTCACCTAAGGTTTTAAGCAAGAGTCCAAGTCTGATGAAATTAGGATATGTATTGCTTAATGTTATCTGTTGAGGATGGAACTTAGAGCATTATGGAATATGTTATTGATAAAGTTAGAGGTAATATGAGAAGAGAAAGACATTCATTAGTGTTTTCTTCTCTCTCTCCTTATTTTGGGGGAGGAGGGACGTTATGATTTCTGAGTCCTGCTTCAATTCTATATGTTACTAAACAGCCTTAGCTCGCTCTATGCAAAAATGCCACACAGAGAGAAGACGTCATGGTGAAATGTTAGGTGTTAAGTGGCAAGAATACAAAATGAACCCATTACTCACAAACTAGTCTTTTTTTTTTTTTTTCCCTGCATTTTTTTTTTTTTTGAAAGACACAAAGTTCCCAGTCACATACAAATGTGTTTCTCTTCTTCCTTTAAAAATAACCCTGATCCCCGTATCAGCAGCTTAGTAATCATGTGCAAGTTGACAATAGCCCTTTGTAAGGAGATGTTTGCTAGACAAGGAAAACAAATCCTAGAGACAAAGGTTCGGATTTACAGATTTTGTGTTGAAATACACAAAATACTTCATCCAGTTTTGTTACGTACTCTTTTTATTATAATCACAGGACCCAAACAAAATGCAGGATACAGAACATCATCTTGAACCAACTGAAGTTTGTGCTTCTGTTTCAAATAATACTCACTTGTGCCAAGTCCTCTTCTGTAGCCAAAGGTCCATCTGTCCTGGGATGGACACCATCAGTGTTTAGAAAGATATTATGAGAACAGGGTGACTCAAGCAGATCCTCTGAGGAGCTGACAGGCTCTGTGTTAGGGACTCCTCGATTTGGAAAGTTGAACTTATCATTGTAGCCAAGAATCACTGTTGGCCATTTCTTCCATGATTATTTCTAATCAATTATTCTTAACTCATTTAGGTTTTGTGCCACCCCAAATAGCTTATGTCATTAAATTTCACAAATTAATAGTTGTGCCATGTGATAAAGTACCTTCTTTATTTTCTTTCAGTGCCTGAACTGTTTTCTCTTTCTATTGCCCCCCAGTAAATTCTTGTTATGAGACTTGGTATATTATGATTCTCTGTTTCTCTCCAAACATTTCATAATGCTGTAGACCTCGATTTTCATCCCTTCTCAGCTATCTGTCCCAAGGCAAATCCTTTTATGTTTCTGCCAATTCACAAGCCATTTGCAAGTCTTACTCAATCTTGTGAACTCTCTCAGTATCTTTCTAGCTCTCCCATGAGGCAAGATGTCATGATCAGAGCTGTAGAAGTGGCCAGAGGGACAAGAGAAGTGATATATGGAACTGCTTTCCTGGCATTTAGATGGCATAAAGCAATTAATAAGCCAAGTTTAGCTTTTGGAACTGGTTTTACCACAGCCAGGCTGTGTCACTTACCAGTCAATAAAGATTATATGAACTACTCAGTTTAATGGATTGCATAGTTCCAGGAACTGACCTTTCCTTTTAGGGCCTTGCTTCTTCAGTCACTAAGGATAGATTCACAAAGAAACTTTAGTTACTGTGAAGTTAAGCATTAAAACATCTAACAGATAATATGTTACTGAGTAGAATATTCCTCTCTATATTAGGAAGAATAAAACAGCAAAACCCAAATTCATAAAGCTTGAATCTTGAGCGGGTACATGCAAGCACTGCATAAAACTAAGAGTCCTATTCTAAGAGTAGGCATCTATTCTGGGCTCCAAGGGCTGCCTTAACTCCTATAAGCAACCTCCTGCAGTGCCATGCTGAAACTCTTTCTTTAAATTAATAGTATAAAGGCTCTCTTCACTTTATTTCTCTGTAGATGCAGATCTAGGGTTTCACTCAGTTTGTGTCTTTCTCCCACATTTCATTCTCAGAGGAAGCAGAGAAGACCTGGTTCAGCTGACCAGCATTTGAAAGAGTTTTTGGAGGCCTTTAGATAACCTAATAACTTACGTCTGGGCTCACAGAGCCTTATAATATGGAGCATAGCAGTGGCAGAAATTCCTTTGACAGTCTAACCTGTGTGGGTACATCTGCAACGTACCTGAAATTTGCTAGTCCAGAGAATGGCTGGAAGCTTAGAGTGCTCGATATATCTGCATGTTCACATAGTCTTTATAAACAGCTGTGAAAGCAGTCTGACCCTACAGAAACCTGCTACCTTTGCAGAGACCAATGCTAAGCCACCTGTAGCAGAGACACCTGGCACATACAGTTTGCCAGCATTGGACACAAAATGTCACTGTAAGAGTTAAAGCGATGCATAGAGCTCCACCGCAGAGAGCTTTGTACCAATAAATAAATAAATAAATAAATAAATACTGTGTTGTCTACTATTCCCTGGCTTTTATTCATTTGCATATCTTTCTCAATAATGTAACAAGTGAAAGTGTCCTATGTAGATACCACACCTAAACAAGCATACACATTACTAATAACAAGTATTGGGTTCTGTTAGGATAAAGCTACTTAGCTGACTTCAAGGAAAAAAAAATGATTTACACCAGCCTACAATATGACTCATTATCTTTTTTTTTTTTTTTTTTTAATATATATATGTAGTAGGACAATAAAGTCACTGCGTTTATAGCCCAGAATACTCTCTGCACATGCCAATATCTTGTTTGCTCTTTTAACAGCTGCCAAACACTGTGCAGATGGTTTTACTAAATTATCAACAATCACTCCAAAGGCAGTACTGATATTCCTGTCCTTGGGGCTGAACAACACACCCCTGGTGCAGCTCTGTTGGTGCAGCACATTTGGCCCACTGACCACAAAGTGTACAGCCTCCAATTACCTCCTCTCTTCCTCTTATCTCAGTTTACTGACTCTGTACTTATCTTGGTCACTTACTTCCTTATCTAAAACACTGCAATCTTACAAGTCCCCTAATGTAGCTCATGATTTGACTCCTGTTGTTCTCATCTAATATTATTGTCCCTTTCTGCATTTTACTTTCTCTCTTCCTTTTCCTGAAGCACTCCCACAAGCACTGGGGTCTTAAAAGTCATTACTGTTTACAGAGTTTATTACTTTCCATCATTTCTTATGATTCTCCTGCAGCATGTCTTTCAAGTAATTATCTCCATGATTTACTATATTGGTCATACAGCCTCCTCCTTCCTGTACTAATCAGTTCTGGATTAGCTACTTGGTAGCTGGACTGTCACCAACAGGCTTTTACCCATTTCTGTGCCTCACCCATTGGCATCATGCTTCCTCTGGCCTTCTACACAGAAACAGACCTCACGAGGCCTTCCAGGGCACACTTACCCCAGATGACCAGACAGAAGCCTTAACTGCATATTTGAACAGAGCTCTAGCTCTGAGGAGCTGGCACCTCTGCAAAACCACCTCCTTCTGCTGCTGTTTGGGCTGCCACTTCCCGGGCAAAACTGACTGAAAGCAACTGTAGGGAGAGCCCTTTGTAGTACATCTGAAACACTCAACTCTCCGTACCTGAGCTTCTATAAAGTGTTACTGTTCTAATGAGTGCAGTGTTAGCTAAAATACTGGGGGTGAGTGAAGAATTGGTTTACAGTATCTTCAGATGGATCAGCTGCATCCTACTGTGGGGGGGGGGGGGGATGGACATGACACCAAAAAAGCAGTGAGATCACCCCTAATCGTTGCTTTCTTGGGCTCTTGAAAATGAACTGGCATAGCCTGCAGTGCAGATCACAGAGCAAACATGCTATTTTGGACCATAACCATTTACGTGGTTATTTGGAGTATGGGAAGAGGCACAGAAAGGCATTTCTTCTGCAACAAAACAAAACCAGGCTACTAGAAAACTAGTAAAAATAAAAAGAATATGAATATCAATCGCTGTAATAACTTCACTACTGTGGAAGTAAAAAAGCATGGACATGGGCAGAAATGCCCAGACAGCTTTGCAAAATCAAAGACAGAATTATGGATCATCAAATCCAAACACCTGTGACCCTGTCTCAGGGCTACCGTAATGTCTAATAACATCAGGATGCTCAATTCAAAAACAACAACAACAACAAAACACTTCAGAGTAGGCTGTGTATTGCTGAGGTCAGTCCAATGACTTCAGTATCCTTCAGTAAGGATAATACAGCAGCAGTATTAAAGATGTCAAACATTTCTAGGATAAATAATGCTGTAGTCTTGGAGAACATCATGTTTATCTCCCCCTTCTTCTGGTGATTTTTGGTGTGTCATTTTCACACACAAAAATAGTTCTTTGGGAAAATGTCAATGAGATTCTTCATAGGAATTTTCAGACTCTTATATAACAAGATGGCAAAAATATTTCCTTCCCACAGAAATTAAATTGGTATTCAAGGAGAATCAAATATTTCAACCTCCTGAAGCAAGAGATAAAGTTAACTTTTCCTACCTACAGTCATGAAAGCTGTGTGGTAAGCTACAGCCCTTTGCAGATGTACTTATGATTCTTAGGTATCTGACAAATATCCTCCAGGTAATCTTGTAGTTTTAAAATGCTCCTGCCCCTACTGAGCTTTCCATCCCTCCCACTCTGCCACAAATTACCACTCCTGTAGCAGAAGCAACAGAAGACGATGCACTAAAGTTCTTTCTCCATAATGGAACAAGGAGAGCAGGGTGCATTTATGTATCACAGATGCTCCAGTTCTCACTCTGGTACCTTAGTAAAATGAATACAGGGGACTCTTGAGTTACTGCCACCTGCTCATAGCTGCTACTCCCTTTTCAAGCAGAGTAGCCTCTGGTAAATAAATAAATAGATTGGAGTGGTGATTCTTAGAGTGTAGGATACCACATTAATTAAGACACCCAAAACATTTTTGAAGGAGATTGTTTGGAGAAGTCCTCTGTGCTATTAATGTGAGCACTGAATAGGGTTGTTCATGATTGCTGTTACCTGTAATATATAAATTGAAGCTAATGCGCTTCAGAGAAGAAAGTATAGCCATTAACGATTCAGAGATTTCATCATACCTTTTGCACACATTGATCTATTTCCTGCTATTAAAAAGAAAATAAACAAAACAAAACAAAAGGCAAAAATATTTACTAGATGATATTATCCTGTGATGATGGACTTGCAGTTCAAACCAGTCAGATGTCAAGGGGCAATAAATCTCTAAGAATTAACCCCTGGGAATGGTCCTAAGTATCTGGGAATCCCCAAGAAGAAAAGATCCTGAGCAAAGGGCTTTTCACAGAGAACACTGGAGAAAATGTTTCTATACCCCAATTTGTCCTCACTAGCACAACAGCTAACTGTGAAGTAAAGCTGACAGATTTGGTCTGAAAAGTGTATGAACTTCATGCTTTTAGAAAATATAATGTTAAGATGTGCACTGCAGTTGATGTACAGGAAAGTTACACTGGTGACCTTGGAGAGTAAAGGCTTAGGCTCTCTGTCATGGAAAGCCATATTCCTAAACCAAAATTTGTGCCATACCTACTGCCATACCTAAAACTGTAATCTTAACTCTTTTAAATTGATTGAAGTTTGTCTGACAAGTCCTTATCTATTTGTACCTCTTCAGTTTCTGGTGCAACTGAACTGTCACATTGAGAAAAAAATGTCCAAGCACCTCAACTATTGCTCTGTGCATGGGTCTTGCAGTGATGCCTCCTAGATGTGCTTCACAGTAGCACTACTTCATGCTGCTCGCTACTATGGGCAGTAAATGCACACAAGCAAGCATGCACAGTGTAACTCCAGAAGAGCTGCTCCTAAAAGAGAAGTGAAGCCTGTTTTTCTTCCTTCTGCTGAGGTACAGCTTGAAAACAAACAAACATAAAAACAATCAGCCAAAAGCACCCCTCCCCTTAACCCCAAACACACACAATCAAATTCAGTAGGACATTAAAATGCTCTGTGAAAATGTGTATGTTTCTAGTTGGAATCAATCCTTCTCTAAATTTACATAGTCCACACTCCTCCCTTTTGTTAGTCAAATACAATGCTTTGACAACCTAAATACCAGGTATAACATATAGCTGTAATATACCTACAAGTGAATTGTATGTACTCCTCACTTTTCCCTCTTCTTTTTTTCTTTTTTGCGGGGTGGGGGGGGGGGGGGGGGCGACGGGGGGGTGAGGGATGGGGGCTTACATTTTGTGGGATGCTTTCCTAGGCACTGGGAACAGACAATTGTCATCTCTTCTTCCAAAAGAAGAACCTTACTTCAATGGCCAATCCAGTCTAAATGGTTAGGAATCCAATACACAACAATCTTGCAGAAATCAGCTGCCAGATTTATTATTCTACCTGAAAACCCCAAACAAACAAACAAACAAACAAAAAAAAAACCAACCAACCAAAAAAAAAAAAAAGTGGAATAAAAACAGATTTTAAATAAAACTCTTAGGTACATTTTAAAAAGGGTTAATCAGTTCAGTGAAAGACTTATATCTTCTGCTGAGAGATCATGGTAATGTTGGTCTGATTGCTTGTTTTGTTCAGTGAGTCACTACCGTATACAGATATATATATATATATTTCTTCTTAAATATTACACATTTGATGCATTTTTTTCTTTTTTTTTTTCTTTTTCCTTTTTTTGTCCAACCCCTTTCCCACACCCTCATCCTGCCACAGGCAGGAGGCGCTCAATGATGACATTAAAAAAACAAAATCAATCCAAAGACTTTTCATCAAAGCATGTTTCATTTGAACCTTATTTCAATGGAAACTATGTTTGTTGTTGTTGTTTTAAACAATCTTATTTAACCTTTTCCCTTTCCTTCGTGGTAATTATGCAGTTTGAGACCTGTGATTCTGGGTTGATCTGCAAATTTAAGTGCCATTGAGACTTACAGATGACAGAATTAGGTGACATATTAAGGCATACACACACACCCATAAAATATGTTGTCTTATGTATCTGAGTAAATTAAATACCTGCCCAAATGTTTTTTATGCACCCGTGGTTTCTAATGATCACTACTTCTGTACTTTTGATTAATTGCATGTTAAAATATTCATAGCTTAACTCATGTCTTAATTGACACAGGATGGAAAATTAACCCACCACCTAGGATTGTCTTTGAAATCCATCCATTGTGATGAAAATTATTCTCGTTTTATGGTCATGCATTCATTTTCCTCCCACTTCTCATGAATATAGGAAAATGAGGCAATCCATATAACACTTATTTAAATTTCACTGGGCAAAGAAAGAAATCCACATCTTACCCTCTCTTACTCCCTTCAAACTAGTAAATATTATATCTCAGAAAAGGTGCTCATACATATTTAAAACTTTTGCTTTTTTGCCTTTTTTTTTTTCATTTTACGTACAGAATATTGCGTGTGGCTTGTATTCAGATTATCCCTCTCAAAAAAAAAAATAGAAAACAATGAGGGAAAAAAAAAAAAAAACCTCAAAATTTAAATTGTCTTCCAAGCATATCAGATCACATTTACATTTAGTGTCCAAAACAAGTTGATTGGTAACATCAGTGCCAGCACTACAACGTCATACAGCGACTTCATGGTATTCTTTGACAGTTCATCTAAGTCTCTTTTCCACCGAAAATTACAAAAGGCTCTGCAGAGCTTTCCTCAGCAAGCTGAAGCTTACTAGTCATTTGTGGATGCGCATAAAAGCTGCTTATAGCACAGCTATGGCGTAAGCTATTTTCTAAGCAATAAATGGTTCAAGTCATCTATTTTGTCCTGAAATGCTACCTGTAGTTACAGCATTGCTTATAAATGGTCATAGTAAATTCAGCATCAAAGAGAGTATTACAGAAAAAGACAGCAGCAGAAGCATTAGCATTATCTAGTATTTATATATGTTATCAACATAACACAGCAGTAAAAGGTTTAAATGCATATTAATGGGTACCGTGTCTAAAAATTACTAAAGTACCTATTTAGTGTATTGGATATTTTTCTCAAGGAGTGCTTGCTGTGTCTAAACAGCATAATTAGATATGTGACTTAGTACAGTTAATTCCTATTGATTAAATAACTTATTTATGTACCAAAGGAAATGGAAGGATACAAAATGTTTTCTCCCTCCTGATCATGATCCTGTATTTAATGCTGACATGATCATCAGAAACCCTACCACATGTAATTACTACCCTCAAATGCATCTTGAAAGGTTTAAACCATAGCACGGGCCATATATGAATAGCAATGTGGCATCAGATACAGCATGCAGCTTGTGGTCTGCAGTCACAGATTTTGCTATTTGGTCACTGTACTTATGGCCAACCTGCCATTAAATGGGATTTTTGAAGCCCTACCAAAAAAAAAAAAAAAAAAAAAAGTAAAACTCTCATGATAATTGTTTTTAGAGGCAAGGTGCAAGGTCTGCCACTTCAAGCTTCTAAATTAAATGCTGTAGTATATTCTTTGTTTCTCTTTTATAACTGTAGAAAGACAATTAAGAATGGAAAGAAACAAATGCCTGAGGCATGCTGTGCTGATATCATCAGCAAGTGGTTATTTTGCACAATGAGAATTAACTGTACTACGGATACCCAGCAAAAATGTACAGTATCTTATGCTGATATTAAACAAAACAGACATGATATAGCTTTTTTTGTACTTAAAACCTTTATGTTCCCTTCCCAAACTTAAGTAAAAAGCAAACCCACCCTTTTCCTCCTGTTACACAGAATAACGTTTAGGTTCCAACCCTCCCCTTTCAAATAAAGTGCGCTGTCCATGGCAGACCATAGGAGTAATGCAACAGGAAAAGCCCCTTTTAGTGTACTATTTAAAAAACAAACTGGAGTCGGTTCAGCTTTCCTCTGGGTCTTGTGAAAGAGGAGAAGCCTAAAGGAGAGGGAAAATATCCCCTTCACTGTCACTGTTGTTAATAGACGTAGCCTTCATTATAGGGGTGGGTGTTGCAGCAGCCACCGTCCTGCATGTAGACCATGCTCTCATCAAAGTGGGACAGAGGCACAGTGTCCTCCTCATTGATGTGGCGCTCCATGTCAGTCTTCAGTAAGGGGCGCTGGTTGTCTGGAAAGGCCATGGAGAAAAGCGCTTCAGGGTCGCAAACAAACTTGTAGACGTATCTTTCTCCAGCAACCTTAGGATAACAGAAGTAAGAAAAAAAGTGCAGCGTAAGGCTTTGTGGTTTTGCAACTCCAAGTTCAACAGACTTCTTGAAGAATGCACGTTTTAACTTAATAATGAGGCAGAAGAATGGGTAAGGCAATGACCTAGCAAAACCAGGGATCTGCAGAAGCAGTCCATGCAGATCTGTCTTGATTTTGAGACACATTATATCCTGTTGGAAGATGAACTAGTTCTTCTACTTTCAAACTTAGTTTGCGGTTGTTTCCTATACTTAACCACAAATGGAACTGTTCATATTGGAAAATGTAAACAAATTGTCACTACAGTGGCAAAATAAAATGACTAAGTCCAACACACAGTGTGTGAAGTGGAAAAAAGAATCACATTGCATGATAGAGATCTGAATTTCACTTTACATAAATTGATTCATACTTAAGTATAAAACAGTTATAGTGCAAGCTGATTGTACAGGGATAGCGTAAGCAAATACGTAGGCTGCTATGTACTTAGCAATTGCTCATGCAAAGCCTGGGACAGTTGGATTTGCCTATGGAGGGGCAATTTGTCCAACAATCCTAAAGTTTTCCTTTATTCAGAAATACTATTAAATGGATATGCATTATCTAAAAACAAAACAAAAAGCTGGTCAGTCATGACTTCTCAATCACCCTAAAGAATTATGGCAAAAACAAAAACAAAACAAACAAACAAAAAAAAACATGTTGCATGCTCATCATTTATTAAAATTATTTTAAAATAAAGATCATACTGTCTAATTCCTGCAACTAGAGCTAGTATGGGATTGAAAGCGAATGAAGGTGGCAAAAGTGCTGCAAACTTAACTCTGTTCTTAAAGGTGTAAGATAGTCTGAAGCACCTCTTTAAAGTTTAGTTTATCTATTTACAAATAATGTTATGTCTTGGTAGGGGCTATATCTGTAGTAGATTTTTTTTTCATCAAATTAATGTCAGCATGTTTGACAGACTGAATTGCATAGCTTATTACCATTGCTTAACTTTAAACAAAAGAGGAAAATTGTGCATACAATTTTTTGAGTAAAAAAGCCTACTGCAATTCGATAATCTCCATTAGTTTTTTTAGCATATAGTAAGCGGTCAGCTAGGAGGATCCCAGGGAAAAATTCAAACATTGGTCCGCCAGAAAAATAAAAATTCAAATTAGCTTTTAAAATGTGTGTTAAATGCACTCACATAGATTAAAAAAAAAAAAAAAAGAAATAAAAGAAAATAAAAGAAAAGAAAGTAGCAAAGAATTAGCAAGCTAGCTGTCAGAAGAACTTTCCATATTAAATGGATATGTACATATTATATTCCTGTTCCCACCTATTCAACTTGTTTCCCTCTGTTTGCCACTTGCTCTTGCCTCTGTGTTGCCCTTCTACTGTGGCCATGCAAAGTGCCCACAGAGCTGAGCTATAACCTGTAGCAAGGCATGCTTCCGGCTGCAGCACTGCTGAACATAACCAAGCATTTCTGCTTCTCCCCGACTGGACCTTTTCTCCAGTCCACTTTACAAGGACTAAATGCAGAGGTAAGTGATACATAAAAGGGAATAAAGCACTGTATGCCGTAAGCCAGTAGTAGCCCAGGCTGACCAAGCTGACAGCCAGAGAGTGAAACAGGAGGGTACTGCAACAATCCCAGAGTCACAGCTACAGAATCTGGAGCAGGCAACTCCAAATCCAGACTTCACAAACCCTACTGGAAAAGTTACCCAGCAACTTGAGCTGAGGGCATTGTTTTCATTCATGGAATTGGCAAATGGCAGGTTTAAACATGTTAGTCAACACAGATAACAAAACTAACACGCAAAGCTATGGAACAAGTTTTGTAATACAAGGCATTTCTTATGATCTTTGATCATATCTACAAATTTCGTTGATGCAGAAGGTTTCTCCCAGTGACATCTCAGTCAATCTCCTTAGCACTACATAGCAAGATTTAAAAACATACATGTAAACAGCAAGCCACAGGAAAAGAAGAAGTTGGATACAGTTAGCAAGACCAGACTGATATACATAAATTATTTTTAAATATTTCCCATAATTCAGCCTATTATAAAATATTAAATTCCACTTAAAAATGGTATTATTACAACATCATCGGTAAAATATTGAAGTATTTGGTATTTTAATAGGTATCATTTTTCTCCCTTATCTTGCAGTTACCAAAGTAGCCAAGCACTGGGCAGATAATTTAGATCTGCAAAATATTATTCCTATTGTATGCCGCGGTTTGCCTCTCCCAGGTGCGAGGAAGCTCTTTTGGATATTTTTGAATGTTACCTCTTTTCCTGTAATCATGATGTGCATTATGTGAACTGAAACCACAGACATTTTTTACATAGAAAAAAATATCTTGATGCATATGCTTGACCTGGTAGGTGAAAAATTGACCTTACTTTTTGTATAAATAGATGAAAAACCCATCTAAGCAATGCAGTTACAAGTACTCTTTGTAAACTGACTTGCAGATTAACATGCAACATTCCAGTGAAATTTAATACAGAATTAGCTGCTCACCTTTTGCATGATTCCTTTTTCATAATAATAGCGAAGTGATCGGCTAAGTTTATCATAGTTCATAGCTGGCCTATTTTTCTGAATCCCCCAGCGACGTGCCACCTGCCACATAAATGGATTAGCATTGATTTGTTAAATGCATTTAACAAGCAGATCTTATCATCAGATATTTTATTTGGGGATGGAGCAGGGGAACCCTGCAGGTAGAATGCATAAATAAAAGAGAAAATGTTGCCATGACCTGAATTTCCAATGTACTAACATGATTCTTAATTGGACTCACCACTCATCCATTAAACTTGAAACAGACTTACTCATTTGCAAATGTGACAATTCTTTTTTTTTGAGGGGGGGGGGGGGGGGGGAAAGAGGATTGTTTTGCCTTTTTAAAGAAAGCCATGAAAAATTCAAGTCATATAAAGAAATTATAGACAAAAAATATTCATCAAGCTTCATCAGAAAACTTTCAAAAAAGATGAAAATTTCTCTTAGTTTGAAAATATGGAAAATTATTCTTGAGTTTTCCTTCCTGTCTTAACACTACCAAATTCTATTAAGCACACATACACACAGGCTTAGTTCATGAACTAATACAGACCGTAACTTGGAATGATGGCAATGCTGAGATCATTACGAGATAGAAGTCAAAACTGAGTTCTAAATACAATTTCAGCAACAAAAATAAATTATCAGAAGAGGAAGGCTAATCACTTGGAGGAACTATATGGCAGTACGAAGAACAGGATAGAAACTGCATGATTATGGTTCTATTTCTCTTTAAAAGGTAATATTAAAAAGGAAGCCACAATTAACTTGTGAAGCCATTTCAGAGAACAATATGCCTTCTGCTCCTATGACTTCTACTTGCCTCTATGCTTCCTGTTTTATTGCCAAAGGTAGTTCTGGAGAAAGAGAGTTTTTATTTAAAGAGCTTAACTGCTTATTCCCCACCCAAAATTACAATCGGCTGTTTGTGACATTTAATTTACTGGCTGTACAAATGATTATCATATCACTGGAGGAAAAAAAAAAAAAAAAAAAAAGATTATGATCAAAAATAAGAGTTGATGAACTCTTTAGAGCACATTTTATAAAAATGTTTGTGAGGTGCATATGCATACAGCTCTGGGAAAAAGGAGAGAGAAGCCAAGCAGCTTCTCAGCAGACAGCTCTACAAAACTTTCCCACAGGTGTCCAGAGTCATTTGATGCAAACCATAGATGACATGCAGCATTGAGAATTGAAGGGGACTAAATAGCAACAGCAAAAGCCATGACTTTGATCTCCATCTGGACAATAATTTTTAAAATTTCTTTTTATATAATTATTTCCTTTCAGTGGTGCAGTTTTTCAGGCTTATGTAAATTATCATGGCTCTGCTAACTTTAGCTATGTTATAGCTGTATCAAAACATACCTCCAATTCATGTCAATTTATTCCAGCTGTAGATTTGGCCTAGATATGCAACCTTGATTCTCCTATTCATCTTTGCAACACATGCCTACATCTCTCTTTCTTCACTCCTGCCAAGTTTTTTTTCCTGCATTAAACAAAGTCCTAAAAATCACTACTGTATCAGGTTTGCATAATAAATAAATACACAGCAAATTTTTCTATAACAAAATAATCATTGAGAAAATAATCATTGTGTGGTATCTTGACATAAATTAATAGGCAAGCAAGTCCAGAATTTGTCTTGGTAAGAAAGTATTCTTCTCCATCAACTACAATATATATCAAATCTTGCTCTGGGGAGGAGATTGAGGGTTCAAGACTTCCGCCCCACTTTTCTGTTGAAGGTTACTGTGCCAGTGATAAGGCAATGGAAATGGACCTATGCCAATTCTTAACCTCCAGAGTTCACAGTCACCTGCTTTCTGAACGAACTATGGTGCCTGAGAAGCTGATACATACTTATTTTTGTTATCACCCTTCCTACCGGGACATGAACCTCCAGAAAGGGATGGGATAGAAAGGTCATGCCACTGACATCCTCACTTAGCTGAACCAACAAGCTCTTTGACTTGCCTTTGATTTACACTTGGCAACCAACAAAGTGTGCAACTTCCCACAGGCTATTCTTATTCTAATCGACGGCTTTTGTCAGATCTATGACATTCACATGAAAACAACTTAGTCTTCTTTGCATTCACAGAGAGCACAGAGGAGCAAGCAAGTTTCAAGTTGTCTGCCTCCTCCAGATCTTAGATGCAGCCCTGCTCAAAACCACAAAGCAACTGCTGTGCAGTCAGACAAGCAGATGATCTGGCTAACTTAAATGTGAATATCTAATTTTTCAGGGAATTATGCAATATGTAACTCTTAGGGCTTTATTTTGTTATTTTCCTTTCCTTGCCTAATAAAATCTATAAAGTTTTTGCAACATATGCTGGGAACCATTGTTCAATAAATCTCTTTGATCTTGAAAAATGTTGGACTTACCTTAAAGACAGGACAAAACTTAGAAGTTAAAAAAATGCCAAGATCGGCCAGGGGAAAGAATCAGATGTTCTGTGATAAAAAACCTCAGATACACAATGCCAGGATCTGCCATGGTGACTACTAGCATGGGGGATGTTTGGACAGAGCAGAGCCGGCACATGGGTCCCTGCAGCAGCCTGCCCCTCAGCCAGACCATGTCAAGAAGAAAAGGGACATCAGTACCATCTCCATCCTCAGCTACCCTTAGGGCTGTTGGCACATCATGTAACTTAAATGCAAGAAAGCTTTCATATCGCTTATGGCAGCAGATGGATGGCAGAAATAGCTGGTGGAACACAGAAGCTGCCTTACACCCCCGAAGCTTCTGACTCATAGGGGATCCTGAATGAAAATTTACTGTTGTCTCCTCTAATACTCAAATGCCTTCCAAGGGGCAAACAAGCAAACCAGACTGATACTGCTTTTTGACAATACTCATCAAATCATCCACATCAGCATTACAATAAAATTCACACACACCAGATTTTCTAACAGTTTCCACTGCTGTTTCGAACACAGGATAGATTATTTAATGTTAGCTAGTCAAAATAGTTTATGTAATAAAACGTTCAATTTATTCCTGTTTATCACACAAGTGAACTACATCATGGTTCAGCAAATGTTCATGAATACAAGTAATTTTATTTACCCCTTGAGTCCTTCATGGTTCAGATGAGCTGTGCATGTGCAAGAGTGTTTGCAAGACTAGGATCTAAACTTGCACTCAGCAATCTAATGATACAGATAAGCAAGAAGGCTCTAAATAAGACTCTAAAGAGAGAGTTTTTATTTATAATTTCAATGGGATTTTACTACGTAGCATTCTTAAACTCCTTTATCAGCTGTTTCAGATGGGGTCTTTCATTCTACAGCTAGAGTTCCAACTGCCCACACCTTTACAATAAAGGATATTTGGCACTAGAAGACTATTCAAGGACAAGTTTTCAAAGGAATTTGGAACGATTCTTCCTGGAAAAGGGTTCTGTAAAATCTGGGTCCCACAATTAGTGCTGAGTATTATGAAACTCTGGTACTTGCAATATTATTATTATTTCATGGGACTAGGAAATCAAGTCTATGCTCATGCATACCTGTGTCCCAACACTTCCCCTACCAGTTTTCTTCATTATCCTTCTAAAAGTGCTGTGGAATTAAATATTGAAGAAATCACAACCTAGTTCTGAAGGAGCACTGTTAAATTTGCAGGATGGGGCAGTGGACATTGAGACTTGCTGTTTTATCTATCTCACCTCCTCAGGCTCGATCAGCTTGAATTCCATGCCTCGACCAGTCCATGCTATGAAGTGAGAGTTTGATGGGTCATCAAGAAGCGCTACCAAGAACTGCCACAGCTGAAGTGAGCCTCGCCGTTGATACGTGGGTCCCTCACGGTACATTCCTGGCTCCTGTTTGACGTCACCTGCACAGAGTAATAGTGTTAGCTGACCAATGCACAAAAAGCATCGTCACTCAGTTTGTGTGATAAGCTGGCAAAGCAATCATTAGGGTTAATAAAATTAAAGAATTCTTACTACCCAGCTGTCTATAAATGCAATAGTCCCCCCCCGCTATTAATTGTAAATGCTCTTACAATAACATATTCATATACAAACAAGTACCTAAATTCAGTCACACCTTATGGAAGTCTCCCTAAGCCTACCCCCATTCACTTCAGATACATGCAAATCTTGCTTGCAAACCATTTTGTAATATCCTCTATTTGAAAGAGCATGAACTATTTCTGTAAGCAACTCTGATGTCTGAAGAACTGCGTTTGTGTACTGTACTTCGAACAAATCTGTTTGGAAATGTAATGTATGCTTCATAAAGCTGCAAAGCCCTATTGAGTGGAACTTCTTTTGCATGCAAATTATCTAAAGGAAAATTTGACAAAGTATTTGACTTGGATTTAAACAGCATGTGCTTTACGTATAGGTATGCAAATCCTACAGATATGCGAGTTCCTCTGTGGCATATTGGACTTGCATATAAGCACACATTACTTTTACTTGTATCTACATATTAGATTAGTATTCCCCCTGAAAAGCAGTAAGTAATTTTTTCTAAAATTTCAAATCCAGATGAAGCTATTAAAAACCAACAATATTCTCCTGTTCCACAAATTACCAATGAAAAGCTGTCCTGCCTCATCCATACCGTGTCTCTGTTGTTTTTAAATCATATTCATTCTAAACAACTCATGCAAACAAAAACAGCTGAAAGGTCTGATGCTGAAGCAGAGATTTATTTATTTTTTTTCTTTGCATAATGACAGCAATCCTTGCTAAACTGGTAAAACTCCTCATTTTGAGTACCAGAACTGCAATCCTTGCCAATAAGCAGAATGACCTGTTTAAAACAGAAAGCCAGGACGTTACATTCAACCACAGCATTAGGATGCTCTGATGGCCATTACAGAACAGCTCCAAGTAGTGAAAGTAAGAATAATAGTATTAAAAATGGAGCATTTCCTTTTGTAATCAGGAAAGAAAATTGAGTCAATAGCTGTGGAAAACAAATAAATCAGCACAAGGCTTTTGGGTTTATGTGAGGTTCAAGTTCCAGTCCTGAAAGCCCTTCTTTCTCAAGGACAGGATTTTTCTTTTAATGATAGCTGAGCAATGTGCAAATAGCAAGTGCAGTATTACGGAGGATCAGATTCTTCGCCTATTTCGATCTTTGATTTCGAATGAAGCAGCTGAGAATCTACTTCTGAAACAACAAAGCTACTCCTGGGGTTATACCATTTTAGCTTTACTGGCCAAAACGTAATGACACATCTGCTATTTTTTCCTCAAAAGTCATCATGCTACAAGTATAAAAACATATTTTTGTATCATGACATCAGTCTAGAGTACAAGGTGCTGTCTCAACGGTCACTCACAGCAGCTAGTAGCAGACTGTCTGCTTTGCAAGAACACAAGTATTTCCAAACTTTTTTTTTTTTTTAAATCTTTATTTGTATTTCTTTCCCATTTTCATCCCTTTCCTTGGATAAAACCCAAATAAACAAAAAGGCTTTTCAAGAATGACATGAACAAGCACTCATCCCAAATATTTTTAACTTCTTGTAGAAGAGGGTCTGATCCCACGCTGATAAATATAAAAAATGCTTTTGCCACTGATACTGAAAATGTATGAGGCCCACAATGCTTTTTGGGAGGGGGAACCTGACACAGTGCACTTGGGAAAAACAAACAAACCACCACCAGCACCAAAATAAAATAAAATAAAATAAAGTAAAATAAAATAAAAAATCCAAAGCCAAGGTATAAAGTAGATTTTCAATAAATTAACCTTTCAATGAATATGTCAATCCTATGACAATGCAATACTGGACTGAGCAATCTTTAGAGGTGGTGAAAGCTAGTATTATTTAAAATCCTCTATTTATTTCTTACTATTCCTTACCAACCCTGAAATGCACATGACACCTCAGTTTGAGGAACGTACAATTCTTCAGGTGAATTTCATTTTAGAGTCTCCCATTCTTCAGTAAACACAACAAATGCTGCTGTACACACAATAGTTTTGCAATCCATCTAAGTGATTCTCAGGGGAAAACAAACAAAATAAAGCAGGAGGAAAAAAAATGGCACCATAAGTTCTCCAGCTTTCCTTTAGCTATTCACAAGTTTTTCAGAAGGTATCTAATCCTTCCTGCTTAAAAATAAATAAAGCTGGACATACACACACTACCTCAAAAAGCCACTCCAGCAAATTTAAGTAATTGATCTCCAAATAACTTCCCAAAGTTGCAGACTAACAGAGTCACTGGCAAGAAATACTGAGTCCATCTACTTCGTCTGTAATGAAATAAATCTGAAATCAACTGAGTTACACCAGGAAACTGATTTTACATCAGAGTAACTGAGGATAATTCAGACCATTTATTTTACTTGACTCCAGAACCCTTCTGAAAAATAAACCACTAGCACAATGCCTAACATAGCACAAATACACCAACACAGAAATGTCCTATGGACTCACTCCCCCCTATTCATATCTTCACAGACAATGTGACAAGAGGCTTAATCCTCATTAAAACGAAAGCTGCTGCCGTCTCCTCTGTTTTGTAAATTATAAGAGAAGCTTTCATTAAATCTCTAACAACAAGCAGTATGTGCAATGGAAATCCTCCTATTCCTTCTCAACAGTACAGGAACTGAGCTCCTCTCTGCCCCAACTTTGGATATAGAACCCTTCACTGGCAAAAGTCAAACGACATCCTATTGTAAAGGAGACTTTAGTTTCAAGAGAAAAGGTCAGCTTTGGTTGGGCACTCGGAAAATGGTGTGTTAAGGAATCCTAAAATGGAACGTTACTGACCTTTTTTGATCACCAACAGACAAAAGTCCCTCATCTCTTTCTTTTTTACCTTGCCACACAAGAAAGAGTGAGAGATGTGTCATACATACCGTCAAACTTCTCTGGAACAACGCAAGTGTCATCATAAAACTGCCTAGGTCCCTTTTCATACATACAACCTGTAAGTTAAAGAGGTGTTTATTTAAAAGATGCATGGAGAAAGACAAGATCATAGGCTTAATGCCAGAGGGAACAGTAAGTCATACAGGAATTAGATTAATATCCCACGTCCTTTACGCACCACCCAATCACACCATTTTGGCCTCAGTATAGGGGTGTTTAATTAATGTGTGCATTCCCAAAAGGCTAATAATCGCCACCTGCAAAAATGAAAAAGTACTCATTTTTCTTTACAACTTATTCCAAAATGTTTGCTTCATTTCCTATTTGAATTAGCATGGCACCACATTTTAACCATTAGTTCCTGTCTTCTGCCTGCTAGACTAAAGAAGTTCTACTCTGTATTTTCTTCCCATACCGACATAAGTCACTCAGTGGATGTTTCTTTCAATTAAGATAATTTGAAATTTAAATTTTGTCATTAAAAGACACTCTCTGCAACCTTGCACTCTTTTAAGACCCTCTTCTGTGCACAATCCTATTTTGCAGTAATATTTTGATGTTTTTGTTAACCAGAACTGTATTGGATACCAGTATCAGGCTTGCTAATGCAACTTGGAGAGACAAAACAAGCCCTCCTCTCCTGCCTTCCTCTGGCTCTCCATTTGACTGTGCAAATATTGTAGAAGGGCTTTTTGCTGTATGACTGCAATGTTTGGTTGGGCTGATTTCCCATTGTGAAGCTGAGGAGGAGGAGGCCCATCTCAACATCATTTTTTCCAATATACTTTTTCCCAATTCCATAGGCCTGGTCTGCATTCAGCATATTAAAAAAACATTTTCTTTAACATGCCCAGATTACCACGCAATTGAAACTGCTTTGTGTGACTGCCCTGTCCTGCCCGTTATTTACCACTGTGCCGCACAGTTATCAATTAACATTTTTCAGTATCTTTACTGAAAATGTTGAATAGCAACACTCCTGATATCAATTCCCACAGAACTATACAGAACTGTAATAGAAACAAATCCATTCTGTGATGATTGCCCAGTGACAGCTACTTTTAGATCTGTCAGTAAGCCAGGTCTTAATGTATTTAATGTGTACCTTATTGATACTGCTTAGTGCTAACTTCTTAATCAGAATGTAACAGTCGCAAATTGAATGCCATATAAATGGCCAACTACATGATACAAGAGACAAGTATCTTTATCAGTCAAACTTTTAATCTCAACGAAGAATGAAATCAGATTTCTTTGACATGACCTTTATTCCATAAAATCATGCTGACTGATTTCCAAATACAGAAAACAAATATTTACTGAACATGGCTGCTTTTTCTACGTCATTCATAACAAATTTACCACCTTCAAGAACTTACAAGTACATAACATGGCTAAGACTGTTTTTCCCCTATCTATGCCATGATTAAAACTCAAATCTGTTAACCTTTGCCCTGTAGTCTGTGGATTTTTCCCTGATGTCTTTCACCTCTCTTATCAAGCTTATATACATCATAGAATTTCATATACCAAGGCTGTTACAAATTTCCACCTGCTTTTTCATCCTCCTTGCATTATACTTTTATTTCTTTTTTTCTGCCTTTATTCCACTCCAGAAGCTGGTGGGCTTTTAGCAAGCTTTGTTATCTTTCCAGTTGTGTCTTTTTACTAATGAATGAAGCCTTACTACAGGACTTTCACTCATATATCTGTTTGAATTCCCATCTATCTCATAAACAATTTTCCTCAGGTTTGTGAAATTAGCCCCTTGGAAGAAAAACAAACAAACCCTAAACAACAAAAAAATCACATATTGACAAAAAGGACGCATTAAAGCAGGAGGGTGAATGGCATAAGCTATGTTTCAGTGGCCATTTTTACTTAGTTCTGCTGGCCTTCTTAATATATATAAAGTGCTATTACTTAGAATTATTAATTTTGACAATGATCTTAGCTCTTCCTTACTGAAGTCATTAACAGCTTTTGTATATATTAAATGGCCTAATAAGCACCAAAAAATTGAAAAAAAAAAAAAAAACTTTAACTGAAAACTTTTTAAAGTGTGAAATGGTTTACTTAACCAAGCCTGTCACACTAGTAGCCTGGAAAATATCATTTAAATAGAATGGGTAATATGGACAAATTTGTTAGCATCACTTCCTTTCAACAGCTGGAGGCACTGAAAAGCAGAATGAATAAATTCATAACAAAGTTGCTTCTATCCTAACAAACCTGTGTCACTAGAAGAAACTGCAAAAGAACAGTTCAGCAGAAACTCTAGACTGGAAAGGGAAAAGAAGATGACGGAGTCTTGGAGTCTTCCCAGCAGCAGGATCAAATCAGTTAAACCCAAATCTCTCCAGGCTACCCCCTCCCTCCAACCCCCCAGTTTCTTTCCTACAAAAGTGATACATAATAGAAAACTTAACTTCTGTTCTGTTTGGGTGAGTCAGGAAGCCTTCTTGCCTCATGTAAATGGAATGGCAGCTAGGCACTTCTGAAAGGAGAAGACAATGATAATCAAAAGACTGTCTGGAATTGAAGTGTTCAGGTTACCAATGACAAAGGCTGCAGGCAGAAGAACACCAAGAAGGATGCAAGTTACAGCAAAGGGGAACCTGACAACCCCCAGTAAGCATTTCAGAACAGCATGCACACGTCATGGAGAAAAACATAAAGTGAAGATCATAGAACCCACACAACATGAGCACTTGAACTCAAACCCTTATTGCAATCAGCCTTGCTAAAAGCTGACTCCCACGACACTTACATTTGAGATCACTCACAGACTAAAAAATCCACACAAACAGTATGAATATTTTAAACCCTGTGTTCGTATATCCATCTTTGTAACTAATTCAATACACCGTTTTTAATCAATTACACAGAAAAGCCTGCCAATCATAGTAGACACTTATAAACTCTACAAATACAGTATCATTAATACAAGGAATGTCAGGATGAATCTACGATAGGTTATTGGTTTTTAGACTCTGGTAAAGGTCTTGAAACATTAAAGAAATTTTCTGCAATTGCTAAGTATTTAAACTAGGAATTCAGCTGCCCCAATTTCACCCTCTGCTTGTGTACCCTTAACCAAAAAAGAAACCCCTTAAAAGCAAATATTGTGCACATTTTAAGTAACACACAAATCTATTTGCAGTTCCTCATGTCTACTCAAATATGCAAGAAGAATGAGGAAACAAACAAACAAACAAACAAGCCAGAACTAATGAAAATGGTATTCTTTAAATGCCTTTTTTTTTTTTTTTTTTTTTTTCCCTGTGTCTTACACTGTCTCCAATAGTGACATGTGCACAGGGACTTGCAAACAGAAATACCCCATATATGTTTGCCCTTCTAGACTATGTTTAAACCGCTTCTTGAATATTGAAAGTCTTGCTTAACACCATCTATTCAATCTTGGGATAAACTCCTACCCTAAGCTACAATCTGACACCAGTAACTTGTAACTCTTTAAGAGATGCAAACAGAGGTCGAAAGAGCAGCCATTATTTTTCCAACACTGCCTACCAACTCTTTCAGAATGTGATTCCAAATTTTGCTGTTCACTGACTAGTGATGAGTATCAAAGATTTGGCTGGATAAGAAAATGAGGTTTTACACCGACTTCACAAAACAAGTGAAACACAGGACAGGAATAATAAGTTTCCTCTAACAGTCCACAGTCTCTCCTGCACATCCATGACAAACTCTTTATTACCTCCTCTCTCGATTACATGATCAGTGCCTGTCTGCTCAGGTCTTGAGGATCTCTGTTGTCTCAGACAACAATTCTGAGCAGACACAGGACTCGGTGACTCAGTGATCACTCAAGTCAAGTATAGCTCTGTAGACTAGAAGTCAAGGCTACAAGTAGTGGTTCACCTGCAAAGAATCACTCATCTTACCAAGTAGATTGAATTTTAAGGAGAATGGAAAAATCTACACTAAAAAAAAAAGAAAAAAAAAAAAAAAAAGAGGAAGTTGCAGAACTGAAACAGATGCTATTTTCTATTTTAGGTAAAAATTCACTAGTATTGGCAGCGAAACCCTTTTTGACTCATGAACTCCACTCTTGCAAATTGATACAGCAGAGTATACAGAATAAAGAATTATGTATGAATCCAAGAAGCGGTGTTTTTAGCCAATTTGGGGTTTCATCTCCTATGTTCCTAAAGTCAATTATAATTAACATCTGGAGTCTTTTTAAAGCAAGCATTGTTTGTACCAACATTACTTAATCTTTTGGTTAGCTTGTGCTTAAACAGTCCACAGAGGACCGAAAAATACAGCAGGCAAGAGTTTATTTCTCGTAAAGTAACTAGAGTCTTGTTATCCTAAAGTGCTATCAGTTAATTTATGACTATCAGAGTGGGTCAGACTCTAATCAAATTGTAGAAACATTTCCAAAGTGATTATTCAATCAAATGACTAACATGGTTAATTAGGAGCCATAAACATTGCTCTGAAGTTCATCAAAGTAATGACTTGCCCAGAAAAATTACTGCTAATTAAATTGCCTGCTGCTTTCATTTCTACCTTATCTAATAAAAAGTCCAACCAATGAAATTTAGCATTGCAGTTTTAAATTGTACTAAATGCTTGACTAAGACCCAGAAGTATTTTTACTAGCTAAGCGGAGCTACTTCAAAAGAAAACATTTTAGTGCAGAAATTACAGAGCAATTATGTTTTCTTCTCCTTAAAGTATTGTTTTAAGACAACAAATAAGACATAATTAGGCATAAAATACCACCAGGGCAGGGTACAAGCATTTGAGGTGACTGACTCTACCATCTTTTAGTAATTTTTAGTCTTTGAAAAAAAACACACTTGGCTTTAGGACACAATAAACTTATTTCAGACTCTTACTGAAGCAGTTCACATTGTGAAGTTACGTCATCTCAAGAACAGCAGAGTCCAGTTTTTGTTGCTTAAAAAAAATAAAAATATGGAGACAAAAAAAAATAATTTATTTTTATTGTTAATTTGGAATACCTAGAGGTCATTCTTCATTGTTCCTCTTGCTAACAGCAACATAGCAGTCATCTTAAAAGAGTGAATGTGGTCTTATTTCATGTAGCTCTGGAACTATTTTTCCCCAATAGGTGTTATTTTAAAATTACATGTAATTTATATACTGCAGAAATACCTTCTCATCTAGGAATGTTACAGAGAATCCACTAGAAATATGCTCTGTTGTGTCTTAAAATATATCAAAGCAGAAAAAGACCAAATAGACTTCCCTAGGACTAGAAAAACCTGCTGCCAAATTCAGCAAGCACAGGTTCTAGGTTTCATTATCGAATAAAGCACTTGAGTAGTCTCTTAGTAAGGAAGCATTTTGTATTAATTACTATAGTGGAATTTAAAGAGTTAGGCTGTCTCAGCCCTGTCTAACTCAAGGTGGGTAGGGAATCTTTAAATCCTTTCTCAATTGTTATGCAGAGGTAAGGACCAGGTTTCAGACCCCCAATCACAGCCTGCACAGAAACAATTTCCAGCACCTCTCTTGCCATGGAAGACACAGGAAAAAGAAAGCTGCAAGAAACCGAATGAAGTGACTTTCTCCTCTTGAATGCAGCAGACATTGGGAACCCACATCAGGATTTCTTCTTCGGCTGCTCCAGAGGCTCTGACACTACACAGCCTTCCTCACTCTGTCCCACAAGCTGTCACATTATGCTCTAACTCTGAATTACTTTTCAGTTCACTTTATCAGCAGCATCTTAAGATGTGGAGGCCCAGGGCAGGGCCCATGTGCATATAAGAGTGCAAAATGTGACATGTGCATGTGCACTATACATGTGCATGTGCAGAGAGGCGGAGACCAAGGCTCAGCAGGTGCACACAGGCTTAAGCTGGGTGGGTGAAAAGACCAAGCCTGACCCCCAGCTCAGCACAGCAGCTTCGGTGAGCAGCATGGTGTCCTGGCCAGCGGCTGCCTTACATGCTGAGCCTGTGAACGAGTTGCTCACATTCATCAAACACCTCAAGCCACATGTGAAACTTGTCTCCTTCCTGACAGGCATCAAATATGTGATGGCACTAAAACTGGAACCGTGTTACTATTGCTCACCCAGTTCTCTGATTTACACTTTATTACCAACTCAGTGATATTAACAACAGGAACAATTCCCCCAAAGTTTTTAGGGACTCCATTGGCAGGGATACAGCCAACCCTGTAATTTAACTTACACCATATCCTTCTCAATTGTCCTCTTGGTCTGAAAAAGAATTACAGAGGCTTTGGCTCCTATTTCAGTGACTCAGAATTGGTGTTTCTACATATACTTAAGTGTGCTTTGCCACCTCTCTTCCCACAGGCAAGAAATCCAGCATGTGCAGACCCTTTCTTTCACTGGTGCCACTGGGTGCAGGGGGGCACACACAAGCCCCTCAGGGGCTGGGACACTCAGCTGCCAGGCAGATGCCAACATGTGACAGCCTGACCCTGCTGCTGTGCCAGTCCTGCCCACGCTGCCTCCCATCTTGTGCAGTGCAAGCTCTGCCCTGGTATGCACAGAGATGGCTGGGGCAGTGGGAGAGGTATTTACCATGTGCAAAGACAAAGGTAGCCTGACAAAAGTAGCCTTTTAAAATAAAATGAGCAAGTTAAACTGCATCATACTTTCAGCCTCAAACTTGGTACCATCACAATCAGACTGCAAATAACTTTTCTGTTCATGAATTTCCAAGAGCGCTGACAAACTGTTTACAAAGGAGCGCTTCATCCACCACCGAAACACTTTTAGCTTCATGGTAGAAAGCAGTATTTACTGCCACCAAGAAGCTCTGACCAGCTCTGTGATCAAGAGCAATATTAAGATAACTGGAAAACAGACAGGGTTTTTCAGGTAGGAAAGGCAGTTCTTCACACTAGATCACAATGAGTGGCACCAGGCATCGCTAAGGAAAATGAATGATCTGCGTTACGCAGGGAAACAAACCTAATGATTTTATCTGATACGGAACCTGTGGTTTTGTAAACCTGCAGAACACACTGAAATTAAAACTTACACCACTGCATAAAAATAGATTCAGGTAGAAATACAAGAACTAATGACACTTTCCTAAACAGGCATTGCTCGAGCATGTTTACAACTCAAATGCTGGTGGATCAGGTTTTAGTCCAACTGCCTCTGTAAGCATCATCCCCTGAGAAACTACATGGTTCAACACAGTGCTACAATCTGCTAAAACAAAAGTCAGCATTAATGTCACAGTAGCAGGGTCAGTATGAAATATGTAGATGCACTGAAGTTACAGAGGTAAAAAGTCACTGTCTCCTCTAAAAATCCATCTAAAAATTAATCTTGCTTTTCCCAAATCATTATGCAGTTTCAAAATATACAGAATGGAAGATTTTATTCTTCATTCTGCCTGCTACTAACCTTCATACCAGCAATTCGACAAACAATAACACCTACAAGTATGTGCACTCATAAATACACACACACCCTCCGTTCTAAAAGATAACTACTTTTGATTTCTTAAGCTCTATTTCTTGCTTTTTACTTGACAAAATTCTACCAGATTAGGCCCCAACAGCTCATGTCTAAGTGCAATTATCACACACACACAGAAAGAAAACCTTCAGCAAACAGCTTCCTTTCCACAACTTTGTTTTTTAGATCTATGACAACATCTAATGCATTTTCTGAGACCAGATGTCAACAGCCTGTCTAGGCGATGTGTAACTTTTTATACAGCAGAACAGGAAAACAAAGGCTCATACATTCGGCTCCGAATTGAAATTCCACATGGAACTGATCTTTCGAGCATACTTTAAAATCATGTATTTGCTTTTATTAACCTCAGTAACTGTAAAATGTATTTTAAACATCGCTTCCTTTTGAATTCAACAAAACACAGTGGTGTTTTCTCTCTCCCTTTCTCCCTTTCTTTTGTTGGTAATCTTACAGCAAAAAAACTGTCTGTGTTGCTTTTTCTCCCCCGCTCCATCCCCTGCCTGTAAAATCGAAGTTGGACAAACACTGCACGGCTGAAGTGACATATTTGAATGGAATTCAGACCAACCAGTTCCTGTTTATGTTTCTGATTTGAGAATGTAGCCTTCTCATTCACTATACATTAGAAACACACCAAGGCCATAAATGGAGTCAGGTTACAGGCAGGCAGGGCCAAGGAGCATTAATCATTACTTTAAGGCAACTGGCAAAAGCAGCAGCTGAGGGAACACTACACCCTTCAGCTTTGTATAAATGGACATTCCAGGGTTTGGTGTGTTTCTTTTTTTTTTTTTTTTTCCTTCAGCATCCATTTTATGAATGAAACTTCAGGCTGCACAGAGTCCATTCATATAAAAGCTGTGCTCACAGGGCTCAGTCTCTTGGGATCAATCGGTCTTGGGTAAGGCTGATGTGATTGGTTTAAAGCAGGCTTCAGCCTTCCATTACTGATTTAAAATGCAGCCTGTGTCCATTTGACCTGCGTTAATGCACAAAGAGTAAATCCAGACTGTGCTCTCAATCCTCAAATCAAATCATTAGCCAGTGCCACTTACTGTAACTGTAGATTTAAAGGATATTTATCCGTTTCTTTAAAAAAAACGGGACTGCAGGACAATTTTTCAGATCATATTGTCTGCTTTGAAAAGAAAAATAGATGTATGGCCTCCTGCCTATATGCTCATATTAACTCGGTGTTCAGATTTCCCTTTGTTCATGAGGATAACATTACAAAATTAATTCTATTCTAAATACAAATTTCTTTTAGACAGAATTTGTGAGTAGAAGGAATCGGCTAGATAGGGAGCAAGAGAAAAGTTCAAATTCTGCCTGCCACAGCAATCTTCCGAAGTCCAGGTTTTTCAAATTCCCATCCTCAGATGCTATTAGTTTCTACTGTTGTACCATCCAACAGTAGATTTGTGTTTATGTGTTTTAAGAGCAAGTACAAAGTGCAGTGCAGCTTAACAACTGAATGAAACCCATGCTCATTCACTGAAACAACACAGTAAAGACAAGCTCCTGAAACAAGACAGTGAAATATTTTAAACCACAGAAGCGAGACTCAGGAAAACTGCAAAACCAAGAACGAGGAGGGGAGACTTCGCAAACCTCGAACTCAAGAGCAAGCCCATGGCCCTTATCCCCTACTGCCTTTATCCCAGCCAGATTTTCATTCACAACAATTGCACCGTGTAAAAGAATTTCTTTAAGGTCATAGGCAGATGCAATTTTGAGATGCACGTTCTGAAACACCACATCCTGTAAAAGGATGAGGTTAGTTCTGTTTCACATTTTCACATTTTATAAAATTATGCTGAAAATACTGCAAATATTTGCAGCCTTTTTTTTTTTTTTAAAAAAAAAAAAAAAAAAAAGGAAAAACCTAGAGAGAATTTGAGCAAAAGATTAAGCAGCTAGAGGATTTATGAAGCAAGATCTCAACAACAATTCACACAGATAGACTAAGAGTATACATGCAGACTGTCTACAGAGATTTAGAGGTGGTATGTTAATACCAAGGAATTGTTTAGGATGAGCCAAAGAGGTGTAGCTATGAGCAGTGGAATGCGACTGATCAAAGGGAAAATTCAGGCTTACTATCAAGAAATATTTCTTAACTGTGAAGTCTATTAGTCTGAAATAATCTCCCAAGGGAATAACTGTAGTAATAATACTTAGCACTCACACAGTGCTTTACATTTTCAAAGCACTGTAGAAAAAATAGCCAATATAATTAAAGACAGTAGTAGAAGTACCACGAGTTGTCATTTTAAATGCTGCACTGGTCAAAACACTAGAAAATATCCTGGAAAAAGCCAACCTGCATTGACTCTGACTGCCAGCGAAGATTTCCTTTCTTCCTTCATACTAGCATCTCCAAATATCTAACCTGTACCTCCAAGAGGTACAATAGAATATCCAACTGCCGTTCTTAAAAAAAAAAAAAAAAAAAAAAAAAGGAAAGGAAAGGAAAGGAAAGGAAAGGAAAGGAAAGGAAAGGAAAGGAAATCTGCAAATAAATATACTTCCAAGAAACACATTTAAAGTCTATTTTTTCCCTTGAAATTTTAATTCAACACATTCTCTAATATTGTTCTTGCAACTCCCAAATTTCAAGAGATGTCAGCTGATCTCAAGGGAAGAATGTGCTACTAGGGAACTTTTTTTTTGCATTGATTTGCTTTTCAAAGAGCACTACATCAGGTATTTGAACGGACTCTTGCTTTTTATTCTGTTCCAGTCATTAGGTAAATACACATTTATAACATGGATAGTAGAATGCTAACAACATCTTATACCTAAAGGTGGAAATGTTGGTGGTTTGTAAGAGTCATAATTACAACTTCCTGGACAACATTTATACAACTGCTTTGTTGCTAATAAATTATGATATAGCCTTTTGTCTCAGAACTCTTGCTTCTTGAGTGCACAAGTCAAAGCTGTTTTGGGGAAGGAGAGTGGTGCAGTGAACAGCTTTGCAGGTGGAGCCCCGGCTTCAGTTGTTACAGACATTGGAAGTTGTGCCATTAATGAGGCAGTACATTTCAAGAAAGGAAAAGTTGACCTCAAGATTAATATCTTTATCAGTATTGAAATGGCCAATTTTAGGACTCAACAAAGGTCATTCCAGCTCCAATGAAGTTTGCCAAAGCAGTCAAGTCATTTCGGCCAAATCTTTTTCACATTATGTATTTCTTATTTTTGTGGTCCTTGGACTGGGATCCTAATCTGATGTTTCTGTACTTTCTCATTTTTCAACATAAATATAATATATTATATTTTCCTTTTCAATATAAAGGAAGTCCCTAGGAGCTAAATTTTGAACTTATCTAATACACAGTGTTCTTTAAGAATTTCCCAGTGCTAACTGGGTACCCCAAATAAGCAGGTTTCTATCCGATGTGCCTCTGCCTCCAACCATATCTCTTATCCTTTCTTGGGTGCTGCCAAAAGGTATACATTGTTTGTGAGGCCTCAGAAATTAGAGGGATGAGCAACCCAGCATGGAAGACATAAGGGCTAATAATAATTCTGTCTCAAAAGTTCATTCTACAAGTGATGTGACTAGTAACTCAGAAGAAAACTTTGGAAGCAACAGGGATAGAATCCAAATTTTCTAAGGTCCATTCAAATTTATTATTCACGAGACTACACTGAAATGCAAGAATAGCCCTGTCAATGCCTCTAATCTGCTCAGGAGAGACTGATTTTGTCTAGATTTCAACAAATGAATTCTTGGCATACAGTAATAAGTATATACAACAGCAATTGGTCTAGTAATCTCTAACACTACCTTGTGATAGATTTCAAAGTTCTCAGTTAAAGAAATAGGCACAAAAGAACTTGATTAAAGAGATAGGCACAAAAGAACTTCACAAACAAAATAACTATTTTAATTGAGCAAACCAAAATGTGAGATTTAAACTGAAACTGAAGATAACATTGCAAAACTATTTTTATTATTAATCTACATGCATAGCTAAAGTCATTACTTGGTATATTTGCAAATACACCAAGTGAAGTAGGAAGCATCAAGCCTTCAAGGGTCCTACCTCAAAATAAAGCCTAGAATAGAGGAAACCTTTTCATTAAAATAACCGAACACATGGATTGAATTGTAGAAGTACTAACTGAACAAGAAATTCCATTATTAACACTTGTAAAAAAATATCTTGGGAAGGCTTCTAGGATATATTCATCAACCACGTAAAATCTCCAAGCTCTGTATGTTCTTGGCTGCATCTTTGTGTTTTAAGTTGCTAGATATACCATCAGATACTAAATATATCTGTCACTAGCAGCCCAAAAATTTTTCTGGCAGAAAAAGTCTTATTGGACATATATGATGCATTGTGACTTCTAGAAGTATAGATAGATAAGGAAGAGCTTCTACTCTGTTGACATTTTTCTTTTTCCATTATCTCAAACATTCTGCAGTAGAAATTGCATACCTGCAATTACAATTACAACTAATTGATCTGCCATTTCCCATGTCATAATTAATGTCATGTTTTAATAGAGTTATAATCATTCCATAATAATGCTTTTCATTCACCAGCTTCCCACAAAGTATAAAAGTATAGTGCACAAAAGCAATGAACTTTTATGAGGCTCTTTCAAAAACATCCCAAAAGGAACATCTTGGTGCATTACAATGAACTTTTTAAATATGTTTCTATATTCTTATCTGAGCTGCAGTAAAATAGTATGCAAAAAAGACTTTTCACTCTAGCATTCCTCCTTCCCTGAACATCCATAGGTGAAAAATGAAATCAATGATTCAGTGACAAATACATTATGTTTCCTAAGGGGTTATTTAATGTACTCCTAGGAAGGATGGAAAAGGATGGTTTCTAGAGAACAGATGGTAACAAGACAAAATATCAACAGACCACAGTTGTTGACTGCAATTTATGGAGTGTACAGATGTGTCAACTTAAATGCAGTGATTCTGAGGCCAATAAAAGTACTTCCTGATACCAACAGATTAATTTTTCATGACCACTGGTTACACAGCTATTACATTTTTAAAAACTAATTATTCATCACAAAAGAAACAATTTTGCTCAAACATCACTACTATAAAGTGAAATGTTCTTTCTGGCACACACACACACACAAAGAGCATTCTAGAATTGACACAAGTTTGCACATCTTCCTTTCAGAATAAAATTTTCTGCTTTTTTTTTTTTTTTCCATAAAGAATATTCCAATGAAAGATGAATGCTAGCAGCCAACCAGTTTTAAAGTAATAGCATGCAATAAGGAGATCCCACTTCCTAGCCAAATATGAAGCATGCTTACAAAAGGGCCTTTTTTCACCCTTTAATTTAGCAGGATGAATAACGGTGCTTGTGAAGGTTGCAAGGGACTGGCAGTGCCTGAAGCTGCAGTCCCCCATTTATTATCCATAGCCACATTAACTATGCAGACAGTCTCTCCCATGCTGTTCTGTAAGACTAAAGATACACAACTGCCAAAGACATGTATCTCAGAACCTTAATCAATGAACAGGTTTAGTTCTAGATTTCATCCTTTTAATTTGAACCTATTTTCATGTTGTCTTATACTTTAGCTTGGACAAATATTTCCTCCTTAGTCCCCTCCTTGTATATGCCTAACTCAAATTCATCAAAGGATTGGTTATTTGCCTGTGAAGAATAAGAGAGGAGAAACTCTACTTTCCAAATTCTCCTGTTCTAACATAGACACCAGTTCTAAAGCAAGCACTTTACAATAACGATACACAGAATACTCCACTAAATAGAAAATGTTGTTAGCTATAGAAAAGATTATAAAAAAAATCTTCTCTGTATCATATTGCAAAATAATTTTTCATGCGCTAAACTTTCAAAGGAGACCTTAATTCAACAGCCACACAGCATTTGCAAAATAAACTGCAAAAGCACCTAGCCAGGAACTGAACCAGAAGGTAAGCACTGGATGCACTGCAGTGCCCAGAAGTCAGGCAAAGCTCATCTTCTCCCTGCCCCAAATTAGGGTATGTGTGTATAAAAGCAATGCATTGGGAGCTCCCTAGGAGCACTGTAAGAACTCACTGAAATCCCTTCTCTTCAACCATGTGGCGTACAGGCGTACACAAAGCAGGACAGAGGCATGGACTGATGAGGAGCTGCAGAAATCGCTTACATAGGAATTGAAAGATGTGTTTTGACTGAATTTTGTCAACACCATACTTATCAACTATTTACCTCATTTACCCCATCCAGCCTGCTCCATGCAATTTTAACCTCAGCTTCCCTCTCCTCTTTACTCAGTACTCATTACTAAACTCTGTTTTTTGCTTCCCTAATTCTCTCTCCCTTTCCCAAAATATAATATAAATATTATTTTTAAATTGTGGCAAACTAACCTAAAATTTCAAATGTTATTCCTTTGATTCATGTTTTTATCCTTTTTGACCAGAAGCTATTCAGAGTGGGCTCTGCCACCACCTCCTCTATTTTATACTGCCTGTAGAGAAATAATGCTCCATTTTGGTAGTCCTATAAGCACAATAATAATAATAAACATTATTAATAGCAACAGCTTATTCTCTACATCAGCAATCTGGCATCACAGATTATGTACCTCCACAAAGCACAGCAGTATGCACAAATTGAGAAGCTGACACCGATTTGGCTGATTCTTCCCCCTCATTGGTTTTATAGCTGTATAAACCCCACTTCAGTGGAGTTACTCCTGATTTAAAGCAGTGCAGGCAAGAGGAGAAAGAGTCCTTTACTTCTGGCAGACAAATGAAAGAGCTCATAAAATGGAGCATACAAATTTAGAGGTCAGAGATGAGATAATACAGAGCAAGCCCCCTCTTAAGCAAAGCTCAATTTTACACCCACGATCATTTCTTCTCCAGCTTCTTTAACCTGTGTATTGTCTGGACAGAGAGTTCTGGGAAATGAAATCCTCCACAGAGCAAGACAAGGCAACAGTGGCACGAGACACCTTGTACTATGTGGCAATCTTACTACTTTGTAAGCTATATTGGATATCAATTACTTTGGGAGATTTAGAAGCCAGAAGAGCAAGTTCCAATTCATACGATCAAAACATCAATAACACTAGCTTGGACTCATTTATTACTTTACTATGCAGAAATAGGAGAGTCTCACCTACCTGAATCATATGCAAAATCTCTAGGTTCCTGTTTAATCATCAGAGGAGGGGGAAAATTTTGACTGGCTGCACTGCCAACCATAGCGTTGTGTTCATAAACCGGATCATGATACTCCTGCTTAAAACCTTGAGGTGGGAAAGGGATGTTTGGCTCAGACATCTGCCGCTGATATATTGGACGTCCTTCCCTTGGCATTGCAGGCAAAGGTGGAAAAGAATTGCAAGGTTCAGAGAGCTGGCGGCGAAATCTAGGACAAAAGTTAGAGAGGTCATGTAAAGGACTTAAGCTACATTCCATTTCACAAAGATCTTCACAGATCATGATTAGCAAGAGGCTTTATCACTTCCTCAATAGTAAACATTTTGTTTATGATGATGCCAAATGCTGCTATCAGGATTATAATCGTGGCTGTGTTGCAGAACAGCAAGAAGCAAAGTAACATACCCCCCACCTATTAATACCAGCTCTAGTACCTGCCCCCACCACCATCTTCTTTTCCTTCAGTATCTTCTCTCATCAAAAGAGACCAACCAAAAATGTACCGGCTTCAAACCAGCAGAAAGACTGACGTTTTCCTACCACAGTAACATGAAAGAGGCTTATGTGCAGTTCTCTGTCGTTTCATGAGAATGAATGACGTATTGCTTGTACTCTAATTTACTCTTGCAGTTCTTACTGTTACATGGAAACCATTCTGACCATGACAACAAACACGACCATTTTGAACAAAGAGCATTGTGTGTTGAACCACCTGGAATCATGCCAGGGTGTAAGTCCACAGTTTTTTCCTCTTGGGGATAGTGCCGTGGGAGGTCTACCTGCAAAGCTGGTATTGTATTCCAGAAGGGAATTTAAACACTCCAGAAAAAGGACACTGTACAGATTTTTGTTAAGAGAAGCAAAGCCTAAGAATTTTCCTCCTGCCTTAACTTCTTCCCATAGTCATTTCCACATAAAAGAAGTAGTCCACACAAACCAAGGTACCACTCACTACTCCAAAATACTCTTCAATAAGCATAACATCTGAGAATTCAGCTTTAAATCAACTTCATTTCCATGCAGCACTGCTCAAGAACCTACATTTGTTACTCCTTCCATAAAACAGGAACTAAAAGTTTTGAATGTAATTATTAGGACATCTAATAATCTAGGTTCAGAAGCCTAGAGAATAGAGATGCTATTTTCCCACCGTGCTCTGATGAACTGCACAAAGTGTTCGTGTCATCTCCTATAGATTACCCCAGTGGCAGCAACCATCACTACCAAAATTGCGTCTGCACTAATCCACAGCAAATGCATCTTGCAACAAACTGCTTTCTAGCCCTGTTATCACTCATCATGAAAGCACACTTAAAAAAAAAAAAAAAAAAGAGAGAAAAAGAGAGAGAGAGAAACCTGTGTCTTTCTCTGCAAGTTTCTCACTGTCACACTAAAAATCAAGAATTAATCACTCTTCAGCTTCCTGTACTTTGCAGCTGAACTGACTTTCCCTCATGACAGCAAAAGCAGGCATTCTCTTGGAGAAAATGGGGTGAGTGAAGAAAGCAGGGTTTTGATTGCATAAGCAACACAGTCCTTGAATATCATCTTATATGTGGTATGTGTTTCTGAAACAATTTAAACCCTACTAACATCTGTCAAAATACTGTGAACTTGGTCTGACAAATATTTACTGTCATAGCTTAATTACAAATACCGTGGTAGCTACAGGGATAGAAACTATTACAATGTAGCACTGGAGACAAAATCATTTTTTTTAATGCTGCTGTAAATATTCTGTTTTGCAATAGAAAGAGTAGTGCACTGTAACTTTGGTTTTTGCAATTCCACCTACACCTGCAGAAAATAAACTTAGAAACTCAAATGTATTATGAAACAGTTAGGCTGACTGGCACTGCATTCATTTCCCTCTTTTCCTTTTTTCATTAGCCAAAAAAAGAAGCAGAAATTATCATTAAGAACTGTCAAGGAGTGAATCAGAAAATTGCAACTTGAAGTTAAAATAAGAAACAGGCTCACTCACAAAGCCTCAAAGGAAGTTAATAATACTTGTTGTACTGGAAATCTTTGTATGGAATCAAGCCATTTGTTTATACAAGTGGATTTGATTCCTGTTGGTACTTGTTAGGACCACTTATATTCATGCCCTGTATGAAGATGTATGGGCTGTATGTTCTAGATACTGATCCTATCTTATACCACCAATGCATGTTCCAAAGAAAAATGCTTGGAGTTATAGATTTATATACAAACTTACACAGGTAGGTTATTTGTTTAAATGACATTTTCTGAATACATTCATTGCTGTAGCTATCATCTTGTAAATCAGGAAGATTTGAATTGCACAAAAATAGGAAGTACACATTTGTTTCAAAAAATGGAGAAGAAGATTCAAAGTAAAGAAGAAAATGATGAAATATATATATATCTTCCACTACAATCATACCTTCCTGAGTCAGCTAATTTGGATTTCACTAAAATATGTTATGTTCTATCACTGAAGGAAAGCATCAGTGCAAAATGCCCTAAAGAACATGAATTTCAAAGACATGGGGAAAAAAAAAATCATGTAAAGAACTCATAAAGCTTGTGCAGAGCAAGTGTTATGGTTATAGGAAAATAAACTAGGGTGTATGCAAATCTCTATAAATATTCAAATTAAGGCTGACATACAGCTACAGTATTGTCTTTATAAATTGCTCTAAATCAAGAGTTTTTCATCTGAAAAATACTACTGATCTCTGAACAGAAGCCATTTAGCTTTTGGAGATTTCAGTCTCCTGACAACTTGGGTGTATATACAAAAACACAGTTATCCACCCCCTTGCAATCAAAACTGTATCCTGGCTTCACTGGGGGCTGGTGTGGTTAGACCACAGTCCAAGGATGGGGGAAACAGCACTATGGCAGTTTACAGGGCTGATTCAGTGTTTCTTTACCACCAGAAAGGCACACAGATCTTGGGTAATATTTAATACTATCTCAGCAGAGCACAAAATGGCAATACAAACTGTAGCAACCTCCTCCAGAAGCGATCTGCAAAAATCCCTGGAGATAATAGCCCTTATTAGAGCAGAAGCATGCAAATCACACTCCCGACAACTGTGATTTTCTTTTCAGGTGCTTCTTAATTTGTTAATGTGTAAGTGCTGAGACAAGTCTCTAAACATATATATCTCTATATATAGCTGAAATTCAAAATGCTCAGAGCAATCACACAACACATTAAACAAAAACAGGTTCAGGTTAGGATGAATAGAATTCCACAAACAAGTGTTTGGTCTCAAAAATAAGGGAAACTTACTGAACATATTTGTTGCAAAACTGAGCTAAAAAAGACAGTCAGTTGTCTGGGGACTTCTAACATACTGAAACAAAACAGGGTGACTTAAGGACAGTTTAAGCTTTAATTCTAGTCTCCAGCTCTTGTGGCTTTTACTCAGATTAATGTTATTTGAACACAGTTTATGTTGGCATGTTAGTTGTTTGAAATATTACATTTCTAAAGGGATTCAAAAAATGATCCACTATTCCATTGAATATTCTGAAGCAGTAACAAATCTCTTACCTCTTGCTACTCATCTCTTGTACAGGTAAATTTCTTTGCAAGGAGCCAGATACGTATTAGCCAGGTTCATATCTGTTAATGACTTCATCACCTTGTGGGACTTACTAGCCTCAAGTAAATCGCCCTCACAAGTCAGCAGAAGCAGGTCACTGAAACTGTATCATTGCCAATATCAACTCCTACTGAAGTCCCTCGAGCAGGGTGCCAGTCTTTCACAAAACATACATTTCTGACATTCTGACCTCATCTGGCTTGAAGCCAGTGCTGCCCTATATGACAGACATGTGGCCACCACTGAGATAACTTCTGCATAAGTCCTGCACACATTCTGTGTTTTACCTGTGATCCATAGGGAAGCTGTTGTCTTGAATGGACTGGGATGGAGGGAGATGGGCAGGGAAAACCCGGTCAGGTTTAGGAGTCTGAGCTGAGTTTGGGGAGGCATGGTGCAGCGGTGACACAGGAGTGCTGGATGGCGTTGGTGGGTTGGAGGGCCTCATTCCCACTTGTGGCTTCTGATCATAGGCACTATCAGAAAAGGAAGGAGAAAGAATGTTACGTTATTTTCTCTGCAAAAACATGTAGCACATATGTTCAGGAAAAAAATGTATGTATCACATATAAGCTTTTTATTACAGATACTTTATAAAGCAGTTTGGGGCAGAGAAATTCTCTACACAAAGAGGAGCACGGAAAAATAATTTTAAAGGCAAGTGGTTCAAAACAGCATTTTCTTCTCTGGGGCCTAGAAATGTATTTTTAAAGGATTCAGTCTTACAGTGACATTCTAACAAGAGATACACAAAGTACACAAACATAGTATTGTATTATATGCACCTGGACTAGAGTGCGGAAGAGCTGGCAGTGCCTGTCAAGACTCTTTCTTAGAGCTTGCACAAAACCACGAAGTGAAACAGTAAAACAATGAATGCAGCTAGAGGAAGGGGATCTGACCCAGAAAAACAATGCTATGCTGGCTTAGCTACCCACACTAAGATGTCAGCAGGCTCTCCTGATAAGTTTTCTGCCTCTGTCTCAAAAATAAAGTGTAAGTCCTGCAAATACAAAGGTGTACCAGACCAGGAAAGGTCCTTAGTACACTTTGATTATTCTTGTTTCTAAACAGGAAAGAAGCAGATAGTAAGCATGAACTTGCATACTTTCCTATGTCAGGTCCCCCAGCACCCATCAAATCCATTAATTTGATTTTTTAAATCAAAACCATTCCTCTATGACTGTTGAAGGTGCCAGTCTGTTTTTAGTTTTCTTTCACATGCAAAAAAAAAAGGTAAATGCAACTTATTTAAGTGCTATCAGTTTTGGTAGTACGTTAATGAGAACAAAAACTCACTAGCTAGATGAAAGATTCTAAAATAGAATGAAATGTCAATAAGAAATCCTTCACTGCTAAAGGAAGGAGTGACATGTAAGTGCAAATGAAAAGAATGTCAATGCAGTCATATCAAGCCCTCAGAATAATTAAAGTTTTTACTATTTACCCTTATAAAAGATGACAATTTGCTTTTGAAAAGATAACAAAGATGCAGATCCTAATGAAATACTATTTCAAATTGTAATCATCCTTGAATGCACACATGTATCATTGCAAAACATGTCAAATACCTCAGACCTGCCAATCTCCTGCTTGTTACACAGATCTTGATCTCTTTCCTAGTGTGTGTAATGCATTTTGAAAGTACTTTCAACACAACTCATAGAAAGCCAGACACTCCTTCCATTTCACGCTTGGACCCCGAGTTTCTAAATTCTGGCTATCTCCCATGAAGGAGGAATAGAGAATATGCATTTTGATGAAAAACACTGCTTTAAAATAGTTATGTGTTTGATATAACTGTAAACAACGGCATCAGTGTTCATCAGCTAAATGCATTATCTCATCAGTCTGCTATCTGCTGAAGAGGGAACTTTTATAAGATCTCTATTATGGCTTTATAACTCTTTAGTCAGTCCTCATTTGAATCAGCAGTTCTCACTGCAGACATATTCCTGATTGCTTTACCTGACATTGTACAGGCACTTTTCCCCATAACTGAACTTGAATGGTTGTTCTTGACTGCAAGCAGAGCCAAGTTCCGAACATGGGCTATGGGGTTCCTTCTTGATTTTCACAGGGAGACCATGAAAAGCCACTGGAAAGAGAAAGAAAATATAATTGAAAACCAAGTACAATATTAACAATGAGTTTTCTCAAGTAAACTAGACACTGCTAATTAAGCACATGATTAATTAAACCATTGTAATACTAAAAACAATATAGGAAATAAACATTTCAAGGATTTCTTCGTGTGTCAACTGAAAAATAGACACCAGAGATCCTTTGCATTGGCTATTAGCACTTTTATTGTTTAATAGAATGATGGCCAGGATCCCATCTCATTAGCAGGAAAATAACAGCCTACTTATATTTGGCTTAACTACTGTAAATGTTGTCAGAGGCAAAATACTTCCCAGGCACCAAATGTTTCTAAGTAATATTAGTGAGGTAGCTTTTAGCTACAAATGCAATAGCGGATCACTTCAAAGAATGCCACACAAATTACTCCAAAATAAACTTCTCATATACCAGCCTCAGGTATATAATCGGTCACCATTTTCTCCCACAGAACACATGAAAATTTGCAGTGAAACTTATGAAATTGGGTGATTACATGTTTCTTTAGTTATACAAATAATATCTGGAAAAAAATCATGAGAAATGTCTTTAGCACGCTTTCTCAAAAATGCACAATGTAAAATTCTGGCCTCACCGAAGTCAACACTAAATGTGATACAGACACAAATGAAGGAAAAAAAAATAGCCATGCTTTTTTAAATAGCCAAAAGAATACAGGGAGTGTGACAGAAATGCATCATTAATGAGAAGCACAAATTGGTCCAGATTAAGGTAAAGGCCAAAGGTAAAGATAAAATTAACTAGCATATTAGTTTAAGCCAACCAACTTTCCTTTATTTCATAGGTAACCTTAACCAAAATTAAAACAGAAGAAAATTCAAAGTTCACCTAATGTAGGCAAATCTAAATTTAGTGGCTAGGAGGACAAAGGACTAAAGACAGGTGTTTAACAGCTTGAAAACGTGCCCTTCAAATTTTTTTTATTTTTTTTTTTTTAAAAAAAAGATTTCAAATCCAATTTTGAACTCTGAGCAGCCTAGAGTTTGGGGATCAACTCTCACGACTGGTTTTTGCTGTTGTCACCAAAACACCACAGTTTGGACATCTTGCTCCAGCCTAACACAAAGAGGTGCGCCTCTGCGGAAATCCACATATATACAGAAGTCTCCGTTAGAGAAGCTCAATGCAAAATTAGGTATTATTACTACTGTTAAGAAGAATCTTGTCCTTTCCATTGCACCTGACCCGAAAAACAAGTTGTTACATGCTATATACTTTCTACTAAGACACCTGCATGCACATGGACAGGATTGTTGTGAGGAAAAGGTAAATGAAACATTAAAAAGTGAGCATTAGAATGAATAAATCCCAGTTTATTATGCTAGATCTTGTTTCCTGATTCTCACCACTGGTGAGAATCCCCCACAGCTGGGCAATGTTCAGAGAACTTTTTTACAAACTGATCCTCTCCTACCCTCTTACATGACAGCTCATATTATTATCTCTCAGCTGAGACATCTGCAAGATACTGCTGGATTATTTTCCCATGTATTTTCACAAAACACATAAGAATTGTCTCTAAGACTGCTATTCAGCTAGTGTATTGGGTGGACAGTAGTAATTTGTCTGGAAAGATTACATAGGAAAAGCAGGGAGTAAAACAGGCACAGAAACACAGCAACACAGCACAGTAACTTAGGAAACAAGACATGAAAAGTAGTGAACAACACAACAAGGGAAGAAATCTTTCTGAATAAAATTGTATGAATTTATAATAAAACGAAAGACCATTTAGACTTCTTGAATCAAGGTTTTTAACTGTAGTAATAAAGCAAACTGCAGCCCATGGTCAGCTTTCTACTGTAATTGCAAAAGAGGCTGACATCCAGTAGCTTGGTTTGGGTTTACACTTGTGTACTTTCACTGCTGACTATCTTCACATGTCTTGGTCAGATAATAATGCACACTGTGCATTTAATGCGTATGATGGAACCCACATCTCCAGAACCGTGGCTCCGGCACAGAGGTAGGCAAGCTCTTCGACTTGGATCGGAGAATTAAAACCACAACTGTAACAAGACTCTTTTCTGAAGCCAGTATCACATATTTGCACAAAGGCCACACGCTGCTCTAATTTTTTTTATTATTATTATTTTAACTTTGCTACTTCCTCAGAGTTAATCTGTTATGAAAAATTACTTCCCTTATTTATTTTTAAATAACGGGAGTACAGAGACTCCCACACCACAGCCCTGTGCGGAGAACTGGCTGGGTATTTCATCACAGCGCTGAGAGCCTGAACGTCTGCTAACAGGCAGTTTTCCAGCTCACTGGCACAGGCACAAGTGAAAGCAGCACATTCATTTTGTGCAATTTGCTTTACCTTCCCACATGGAGTTGGTGCATGTAAAAGGCTGTTAAGTACTAAATTATTCCTTATCAAATCACCATCATCTGGAGTCATGATCAACACTAATTAAATTACTTTCACTGAACACGGCTCCAGCCTGCTGCTTCGGCTGCGAGGTACATTTTATTTTGCTTACTGTACAGTCCTAGCAAGGTACAGGGCACAGTGCTAGGAGGCATCTGTGCTGTAGTTTTAATTAAAGTTTACCTCACCTTCCTCCCAGCTTTATAAGCTAGGGTAAAGTGTATCAAATCAAGTAGGTTAACGCCTTCATTTCATTTAGGGAAAGCATTATAGTCCAAAGTGATTTTATATTAGATCTTTATCTTAACTACGTCCAGAAAGATAATGTAGCTGTAAAATTTAAAGCCTTCCTCCGGCAGTCCCCTGACACAGTCACCATGCTAAGCTTTATCTGTAACTTTTAAGTGTATGTTCTACAGGAAGAAAGGAAAAAAGTCTGAGAAAAATACTTTCTATGCTTGGGGGGGGGGGGGCTTTCATTTGACCTTTGAAACCACATCTTAAGTGTGGCTGAAGATGACAGACTTATTCCAACTAAAAAAAATTTAAACATTTAAAACAGTTCCTCACATTATCACTGCCACCTCCACCCAGTGCTCTTCATTTTAGTATGGCACTTATTTCATAGTGTACCTATTAAAAGAGTTTTAAAACACACATAGTTTTGTGAGGCTGGTTTTTATATTACTTTTTTATTCACTTTTCATTTGACGAGAGCAAGGTTGCTTATTTATATAATCTAATTTTAGTGCAGCATACCCAACTACCAACACATCCAAATTAAAAATATGACATTTCAAGCAACCAGCTCCTCACCACTTCATTCTTCTTGATGGCAAATTCATTTTACTTAACCCCAGAAGTGAGTCTCAACCCTATTACGGTAACAGGCACTCTGCCTTAATAACGACCTTATTAAGAAGTGACCAAGGGCCAAGATTTCATCCCAAGTGATTACTTACAGATAACTACTTCCCAACTTGAAAGGCAAACAATTTTAGAACCTGTATTTAGATGGCCGGCTTCAAAACCTCATCTCAAGTACTGGGGAAAGTCAGGATTATCAGCACCAGAACGGGCTCAATGCGCAGACCCTGCCTGGAGCTCCTCTGAAACCAACACACAGACATAAGGCAAGCAGAAGAACTGCTACCATCTGTAGCAAATTGATTACGCTATAATGCATTACTGTATGCATATTCTCTGTGTATAGATCCATCTATGTAGCTTTGCAGAATAAGAGGGCTTGTATTTTATATCTAATATGGTGTTGCATAGTCTTACATTAGTATTCTGTGTTTTTAAATGTTTTTATAGCAATCAATGACTATGTCACCATGTAATGAACTCACACAGAACATGCAGAAATATGGCCTGCTACTCCTCATTTTGAAATGTTCCTCTCCTTGGAGTGGGGATTAGTCTGCCAACAGGTAACAACCACTTTGCTCATAACAAAACCCAGTTTAAGACGCAAATGAAGAAGAGTATTACTAAGAACTCTGAAATTAAAGAAGAAATCTGTTTGTCTTAGAGGAGACTGATTTGTATACTCCCTAGGCTGACAAACAGGAAATGTACCATCTCTGTATGGACAGAACTGAATTTCTTCCTTGGGAAAGCCCCAGAAATGCACTGCATCAAATATAAATGTAAAGTTTTCACATATTTTTCTATTCAAGAGACGATTATTCAAGATGAAGAAATCAAAAATATTTTAAATGAAATGGAAAGTCATTTCTCCTTTGAGCAAAAAGCTGTTTTATAATTTCCAAATTTCAGGTTCCTACCCACAGCACAATATAAAATTTGATTTTATTTTCTGAAGAACAGATATAAACATATTTTTAAAGGGCATTAAATATTTCTGGTAATTCAATGATTCTGGTGAACAGCAGGCAATCTTGACTCCACAGACCAAAAAAGCCAAAAATGTCTTATCAACACTTGTAGCATTTACATCATGGTATTAAATCAACTAAGAACAGCAAACTCGCTTGTTAGTGAACTCCAGTGACTCTTAAGTAATACTACTTTCATCTGCAGTAAGTTTGAGGGCTTTGTGTACCCTCAGAGAAAAGGATGCAACATGGAATTCACTGTAAATCATGCCCTGGACATTTCTGCTGTGCGTTTCTGAATTGCTTTTCACTTTTATGCCCCCACACCACTGTCTAAACCCAACTTTGCAAATAAACTGATTCATTTCTTTTGACTGATTGAGACAAAACTGTTAATAGGCAACGTAAGTTTACAGAGCTTTCCTGAACAAATTTGAATAGATAGGATTTGATTTTCATAAAAGCAAGACAAAACCAGAGAAACTTCTGTGTGAATATCACTACAGCTCCAGGTGGTGGACTAACTGAAGTGACCCAAGTCAGTACTCAGTAAAATTTCAAAAGCAAGAAGAGCAGGGCCCTATACTGATAAAGCCAATACTGTCACACTTTGAATCCATCTCCCGATGCACGCAGAAATGCAGCAGGCACTCCAGATACATCAGAGTCTCTCAAAGATTCTTTTCCAGTACATTTACCTCTGCCAAGCCCTCCCCTTCCCCCAGCACACAAAAATCCATTACTAAAGGGTCTAATCTCAGCTATCAGCACAGAGTGCCTTTTATGGAGCCATTAAACCATTTCTCTTGTTTACAGTGCCTGAAGAAAGATGTGAATTATGTCTGTGACAAAACAGGCGATAACATTTCTAAACTGCTATCAAAATGCAAACTGAAATACACTTAAGGACAGGGACCCTAATACGTGTTTTTGCAATTTTCCTCACTCAGTATAACTGAACAGCACTCACCTGATGATTCAAAGAATTATTTATGCTATAAGTACAACAGGTAAACATTTTTTAAAAAAAAGGAAAGAAAGAAACTCTGTTTTCAATAAACCAGCATTTATTTAATGGTTCATTCAGGAGGATAAAATGATGGTTTCTTATCTGATAGCAATGACCCTAGGTGCTCTTATTAGCACACATCAAAATAAATAAATAAATAAAGCCAAATATGATGTGGGTTCATCTGAGGCCTGAAACAATCTAATTCTGCAACAGTAACTTACCATTTAAACTGTACATTCAGTATAGGTGTTTAAGAATTTGATGCAATGAACTATGAAACTAAATACTTCCTATAGGACCTTCCATGTGGGATTGCCAGAATTTATACATATTTTCTGAAGAGGTTTCAAAAATATGTATTTAACTTATGGAATAATTGCCTTCTGAATTCTGGAGATTTACTGAATATTTATATCTACATCATTTTGATTGGAACTACACACCTTCGATGACAGCTGCATTCTGAATTTCAAGAAACGTTGAATAGGTATCTAACTATAGACAAAAGGATGCCTAAACAGGGTGCTCTTCCATTTCATTCCAAGATACATTAAGATGACATGTTGCTGGTAATTGGTGGGATGCAGAGGAGGAATTAGCTGCAGCAGGTGCTGGACCCAGCTGACTCCTTCATACTCTGGCGGTTACTGATGCTACCGCTGAATGTGGCATACAGCCTAGTGTACTAAAAAAAAAATGAAATTAAAACACCACACTGGGCAGATGCCAGGTGAAGAGAGTTTGGAGGACAGAAGGACAATAAAGGGTGGTAACTGAGTCGTTCCAGTTAACCTGTTCCCAGTGATTTTGAATGACAGTCTACACATACAGATCTCTGCAACAGGTGAAGACAGAAGTGACTGCAAACACAGATCAAGGCAAGATCTGCAATTGTTTTCACCCTATGCAATCTCTCGGCTAGAAAATGGCAAAAAAAAAAAAAAATCTTTTGCTTCTGACCACTGAAACAGCTACAAAAATGAGCCAGACTTGAAGACTATGGACTGTTTCAAAAGTGACTGAGCAGATTACATCTACACAGTCCACCAAGTTCTCCATCCATTTGATCTATCAAAGTCACTGCTATCAGATCTTAGCTGAGCTCCAGTCAACTGGATTTCATTTAGGTCCTGCTCTCTGCCAGATATTGGAAGGAACTGGTGACAAATTGGATATCTGACACACAGATGTGTATCATCGCTGTGGTTTCAGAGACTCTTCTGGAAGTTTATATAAAAACTGAACATAGACAAGAAACCTGAATTGTCAGGATCTCATGAACACAAGCTGCTAGAAAAGAGATATGCCTTAGCAAAGCTGTCATTTTTTTTTTTTTGAAGAAGAAGAAATATATGATTTTGATATGCTGCTACTGCCCATCTTATAGCTGCATATACAAAATCAGAACTTAAGGAAGACAGAGAATTTGTCCCTAAAGACAACTGGCCTCCATCTAGTCCCACTGCATGGGTGGGGTCCATCCACCTGGATCTGAGCATGCATCAGTATTTGGGCATTTGAGAGTCACTTGGAAGTAAACATAGTGAACGTGTATGAATGCCTCTGCAACAATACAATATGTACAGGCAAAATATGTATAATACTGTAATAAAAGGCAGTAAGGTTTTAATTCTTTACATACATATAAGCAACTGTGAAGAATATGGATAAGAGGCATGCAGAACAAGAATTAAAGGTGTAATAATTCACTCAAACTAGTCCTTTCGTATGTAAGGGCCTGGCTCTAAGTCAAATTTCTAAGGAAATCTGTGGATAGCCGGTATCACTATCAGTGTTCTGCCATCCCTCACCTTGGTGCTCTTTCCCAGAAAGTGGAACTTCACAACTGGGCAGTACTTGGCAAACCTATTAGATATGATTCCATCAATTCAGTCTTTGCCTTGGCTTCAGATCAGATCCTTCCAGCCCCTACCAGCTCAATAGATAGAAACAGCATGGGATCTCATTTTTTTGGAAGCTAGTTCTGAACGATGAGCCCAAGCACCAGTTTTCAAAGCCAACTGGCAAGAATAGAATACGTGGGCAAGATGGATCTATTTGAGAATCTTGTTTAACAAAAAGAAAATACCAGCTTTGAAGTAATCTGTCACCTTTACTGGAAAATATGCAACTACAAATGCACTTTAATAACAGTTAGAACTCACTCTGCAAAATGAAGCAAATTGCTTATTTTCTCTTCCAGCCTAAAGCATACAATACTGTGCATGTCAATTAACAGTCTACTTGAATACTGCATTGCCAGAATGCTACATAATAGTATAGTCTTTAAAATCATCGGGGGGTGGGAAAGGATGGGGGGTTGAAGAATAAGAGACAGTCCAAAATTGGGGGGTTTTGCTCTCAAAATCCCCATGGACTGTTCTCAGATAACATGGTATGAGAAGAAAAAAAATACTGATTCTGAATTTGAAATAGGAAAAAGCAGTAAGCAGGTGAAGATGAACTGCACTGAAAGCAGTAGAATAGTACTGTAGTGTTTCAAGACGGAAAATAACAGCATATTTTCCTACAACTGATACTGGATAATTCTGGACCTTAAAGTCAGCAGTAATGCCCCTGCATTAACAAGGATTGTTTGCTATAATAATTTTCTCTTGCTTAGGAGTAGGGGGAGGGGTTTTATTCTGTTTTGTTGTGGGTTTTTCTTTTTTTTTTTAAACCACAAAGCATTACATTATTAAGAACTAAAAGATGAAAAAACAAGTATTGATGAAAATCAATTTTAAATTAATTGAATTACCTGCTCATCTCTAGATTATGTTAATTCTATATATCAACCATAATTATTCCTATCTTTACTATAATCTGGCATGACTATAAAGCATTTGAGAATAACATTAAAACAAAAAAGAAGGTTTATTAAGAGAACAGAGAGGGGTTCATTGTACCTACATCAAAACTGTGGCAAGGTTGCATCAGACAGCAGGTTTACATTAGGGCATTTGTACATGGGAAAAAAATGACCAGCAAAATTACAATTATAGAGCAGATGAATGCTACTTCCCTACAGTACAGTTTGTTTGACTCCTAAAAATGATGTTCCTGCCTCTTTTCAGCAAATAAATTCTTCTAGACGCTTCTTCAGAACTGGAAATAAATGTCAGTTTTTAACTGAAACATGTTTTTCTAAAGCTTGTCTGCTAGGACACTAAAAATTGGTGCCAGTTTAGCTATTTCTGGGCAACTAACCTTAGGACCTCCCTCCTCCCCCCCCCCCCCCCCCTCCCCAAACTGCCGCAATGGATGAAGCCTACTTGAGAGGTTGAAGGTGACTCCACCTCTGTGTGGAGTCGGGGATACAATATTAGAGGTTGTACCCATATAACTTAATAACTGGTTTAGTCCCCATTTTTAATAAAAAGATATCCCTTGTTTGCTTGTCTGCAGAGTTGCAATTTCTGAAATATTCATTAGAGTTACCGAGGGTACCCCTGCAGCTTTCTGATGCTGGCAGTGCTGAAGGCACCACTGAGATAATTTGGATATTTGTAGCCACTTGGCTTCTCATTTAAGAGGGCCATGCCGGTTGAAAATTGAAGTTGCAAGTATGTTCTGTGTATCAAAAAAATAAAAAGCCAACCCTTCCCACCTGGCTAGAGAAAGGGGAGGGGAAAAGGTTTCAGAAAGTATCAATACAAGTTAACCTACTCCCCAAACCCAAAGAACAATTACAAAGCAAACTTTTCAACAGGCTGCTGGTAAACACTTTGTTAAGCCTTTTGGCCTAAACTGACACTTTATTTAGGCAGCTGCTAGCTGGCTGGACTGCCCTGTGGGATTATAAAACTGCCTGTACTCCTCTACCTCCAAGCAAAGGACTAATTTGACACAATTTTGCTTAGCTGACCCCCTCTCCTCATCTACCCCCAAAAGATTTCAGCTTCTAGTTAAGAATTGTCCAGAAGGTATTTTTATTCATTGGGAGCTGCAGTCACTGACACAGTTTCTTAGCCTCCGAAATCAGCAGTCTCACAGAAATGCTGTCATGGGCACTGCTTTATACTGATTTATGTCCCCTTCATGCAATGCTCTCCTTTCCTTCCAGACATTTACCTGTCTGACTTCATGAGGTTTGCCACACAGACAGCCCAGGGGAAAGCGCTGCCAGAGGGGTAGAGGCCCACACTGCCCCAAACCTGGACCTCTGGGGCAAAAGTTAACTTGCTGATAAATACCACAGACACTGGGTAACTCTAAGAATAAGGTAAGGAAATTTGCAGAACATTGGTAGGAGGGAGAAAGGGAGGATTAAGCTAGGAGGAGCAAACTGGCTTCCTTTAGTGTTTGAGAAGAGTAGGTGAGGCAGGAGAAAGAGATCTTCCTGCTCCCCTACCCCCAAAACAAACAGAGGCTTAGGGCTCTCTGAAGGAGGAAGCAGTAACCTCATAAAAAATAAACCAACTGGGATCTAAAACCCATGGATAGCATAACATGATTGTGAGGGAAAAAAATCTGAAGAATTTGTAATCCCCCTATACTGGACCTGGAAGCATCCAGGACCCCAGAGAGAAAAGGCTTGTTCTTCATGTGCATTAGCTTGCGGTGTTACAGTCCTGGGAGGAGATCGGGAGCATTTGTTCCTACAGTTACTTATAATGTATGTGGCTCCAAAGGCTCCCAGGCAGGGTGTAAGGGGAGGCGAAACCTCCTTGAAACTCTTAATGTAAAATCAAGCCTGGGAGAAAACTTAAATTGTATTCCTACCTGGGAATTATCAATAAAGTTAAATGGGAAGAAAAGAAAGCTGGCCACTAAATCAGGGTCTGTGCGCTTTTCTGAGGACAGGAGTTCCATTTGCAGCAATTTCCAAAATTTAATTTAAATTGCAAGAGGTAATGGCTAAGTACTACATAACTTCCATTACTAAAATATCCAAGTGAGATAATATCCCAGTGTTTTATACACACACAATTTTGACTTCAGGTAAATTAGCAATGTGGGGGTTTCAGGTCTGGATTTTAATAGGATGCACAGACAGAAATATGATGAAGAAAACTTTGGAAATTCTAACAAATATTTTTGGCAGATATAACACTAGGCTTTAAAATAAACTTTTTTGTTGGTGTTCTGTTTTAAAGGCATGAAATCTAGAAATTTAGGAAAGCATGTGGACAGCAGAAAACAGAAACTGATTCTGATTAATTTCCCTCTTATACAAAAGTTTCAAGTCACATCAATCTAGTTTAGGTTTTGGTTTTGCTTTGTTTTGTTTGTATGCTTTCACACACATTCATACAAAGAGCTAATAACCACCTACATGTGAGAAGGCAGCTGAACTTGTACCTGCAGCTGAACAAGAAGTGAAAGAAGCTGGATTTAATATCTGGTTCTGCCATTTTTTGTTCATAACCTGAAAATCTTTTTGGTGTTAGAAGGTTGCTTCTAGTTTTAAGTATTTCAGTCTTCGGAGCCTACCTTCAGAGGCTCATAATCAGCGTGTCAATTTGCTTCCCTGTAAAATAGGAATATCCTCATAATAAATTAACATAATAATAATATATTATCCTTAAGGATAATCATGCCTGTCTGTGAGTTCACTACTCAAGAGTATGTTAAAGCAAGAGGAGCCAATAAATAATGGACTACACAGTTAGCTCTCTAGCATACACTAAACAACTAATTTAAAATATTATTTACAATTTGTTTTTATTTTAGCAAGTCTCAATGATAGACATCAAAGGGAACAAAACTGCATTTCCAGCAAATGATTTTTAATTTGTTTCTGACTTTTACAGTAAGAACACGTATACATTCATAAAACAAGTACACACTAACACAGGCTAGCTAATAGGATTTTTGTTTACTTTGTTGGAAGAATGAGACTGTCACCATTCCAAATGTATGTGTCTTTCATACTTCCATGCTAAATTTTCAAGAATACTCACCAGTAAAGCAACTCTAACAATCTTAACCTAAATCTGTTAAAAGTGAGGCTGAAATCTAAATCCTTAGTCTATTACCAAACTACAAAAAAAAAAAAACAAACTGCAAGAAACCTGCACTCTCCCCTGCAAAAGGTGCAGGCCACTGAAATGAGTCAACATTAATACTCTGCTCACAAGTTTTTATCACTGATTCAACAGGGAAACAAAGAAGCCATTGTCAAAAGTGGTTATGTCTGTGAACAAAAAGTCAGGACTTAAATAAGTAGCCTGATGTTTAAAGACTCTTAGCAAAGTGCTCTTTTTGAAGCTAGTGGAATTTTGATCACCTGCAACCAGGCTCTGATTTTCAGCACAGACATTTAAGGTTTCTGCCATTTTAAGCATCCTTTCTGTAGAGGGGACTCACAATGGAATACACAGAACCATTACATACATTACACATATTTTCTGAAGCTCATCGTTCCTGATGTTGTGTGATTATTTTACACATGCATGCAACCAGTAAGACTGAAAACTACATTTTGTGTGTTTCTTATAAACTGAACATAGAGGTACGCAGAGTATACACTTTGAAAATGTGCACTCGTATAAAACTGGCTCACAAGTTCTACTCTCAAATACTTAAAACTTTTGTTCTTTTCTAAATTTTGGCACTGTTTTGAAGTCCCTTTTATCTCCATTTATGTTAGTGCTTTGGTTATGTGAAGTTTGCTTTACGGATGGGTTAATAAGAAAATACTGCACTCAGTTTCAGCAAGAAGACATTAGAGTATGAAAAAAAAAGGGGTTATCTTTTTCAGATATACATTAGAAGCAGAAAAGAAACAATATTTGAGCAAAGAGGATCAAATTAGTAAGACTAGGAATTGTTTTTGCACATGTAAATTTTTGAATGTCCTTGGTGGTGACTCATAACATATAAATTTAAAGACAACAACCTGGCCAGTCAGTAACCTTCCTATTCAGAGACTGCAGGACTTGGCAGTAAATGTCATTGCTAAAAAATATTTCACTACATTAACTTACTGGCAGCCACATTTGCTGAATAAGTTCATAAACAGTCACAGGAAAAAAACGGAACCAGAAATAAAGTTGCTAATCATTCACCCTTTTCTAACGTGCGTAATCCTCAGCTTACAGAACAAATAGATACATAAGAAAAAAATATATCCTTCACCAACACAGTTCACTTCTCTTTTCACCTCAAATCAAGGTCAAACTATAATCCAGAAATTGGTAAGAGTAATGCATCAAAGACATGGAGATCAAGAAGAATAAGTAAAAGGAAAATAAAAGAAACCTTCTCAGGCAAAAGACTGGGGCACATGCCTTTAAAAATAAATCCATTTTCCATTTACAGGTTTAGACTAGTTTGGGTTTATTTCTAGAAAAAGCATTGACCATTTCTAAAACTTGAAAAGCTTAACTTGCCTACTTAGTACATTGAGTAGTTAGTCTAACAAATATCATAATTTATGCATATTTAACAGCTTATAAAAGGTTCCACCCAAATTACTTCCCAGCACTGAAGTGCATAGGACCACAGCAAAAGGACAGAGGACCTCAAGCAAGGGGCATATTTTCCTGTATGCTCACTGAGGCTGGCAAAATCGGTATTGCATGCCATGAATGTATCACTAACTGTCCAACACTTAATGAATGTTTTGAGGACTGTCACTCTCTCCTCCCTTTTTTTCCTTCTACACTCTTTGAAAACTTCACGGCAGTCTGTGGGAGAGCCTGACTTCTGTCTTCTGTTGCTGACACAGCAAGCAGCAGAAAAAAAAAAAAAAAAAAAAAAAAAAAGACAAAAAAATTATACAGTCTGTAAATACATTTTACCTATGGAAACACTCAAAATAAACTTCAGTGGACTCAGCTTGCAGACTGCCTCTTTATTTTACACCATTCCAGAGCTTGTGGATTTTCAAATCATTATTTAGGCTGCTCTTGGAATACTAAATACTTTTTGCAAAAGCACTGCGTGGAGAACAGTTTGGAGAGAATAACGATTTTGTATCAATCACGGAGACCCTTCAATCTGCCTTGTTTGGTTTTGATTTCTCTGAGAAAATACAGTAGAAAAAAAATCTGCATAGTTTGTTTAATACAACTGGAGCTGAACAGATGCTCTAATACATATACATGCTCCTGATGAAATTAACTAAACAACTATCTGTTTTAAAACAGAAATAACTGTCGTGTTAGGAAAATACTGCCGTGACTACAAGTTACAGCATGAGGCTTGCCTGTATTTCCACAGATGGGATCTTCACAGAGTCCTTATGGGGATGGGAAGAGGGGAGGCTTCCTCAGAGAGGAAATAGAAGTTTTTTTCAAAACTAAAAATCCTACATTTTAAATAAAATATGTTTATTTTTTGTTTGTTTGTTTTTATGTAAACAGACCTCAGGAAGTGATCTGACAGCCTTAAGAAATTACCATTTGAAAGAAAAAAGGTCTACATGCTTCATCTTTGATCTACGAGACAGATTTATCACAGGACAGGATGACTGAAGTTTATTCATTAGCTGATAACCTCCACATGCAACCCAAGCCTTTAATCTGCAATAAAACAGCAAATGAGGATGGGGCTCTGAGGAAAGAGCACCAAGTCAGCTTGGTCTAACAGGGATGGGCGGGTGGAAGACCAGGGGAGGACAGGGTGACAAACGCCCCACAGTAACAGCCCCATCCAGTTGCTTAGGATCCTCCATACACCAGTGCTGGAAACCACGGAGTTCACAGCCTGGTTCTGCGCTGTTAAACCACATCTACATAATATGGTTGCACTGTCACAACTGGGATGCCCAGGGGTACCTCACAATTAGCAACAAAGTTCCCATCACGGCATGCGGAGCACTCTGAAAGGAACAGCTTCAACTTTAAAAGTTTCAGAAAGGAAAAGCCACATGCTCAATGATGTCCTGTCATTTGTTTCCCAGCGCTACTGCCACCACCAAATTGTATTTGCACAATTTGTGACCCAGTGCCACTGCTACAGTTCAGAACCTAAATCTTTGTTCCTTCAAAGGTGAAAATGTAGCACCAAAATACAGACAGAAAATAATATAAACAGAAACTAATTTTTAAAATCAAGGCAAATCAACATTTTTTTTTTTTTTTCTGCCATTAAGGTCACAAATAAAAGGCCTTAGAGTCCACCACTTGCCTCTTGGTAAAACTTTTTCAAGAATTAAATCTTGCAATTATAGAACAGGTCACAACTCCAGCAGAATTAAGTATTTCCAAAAATCCTCTAGAGGAAGGAGTAGGACAAATAATCCATATTAGCATAAACTAATGCCCAGCAACAAACCACAAAATGAGCCCACAAACTTCTCTGAAAGACACCAATTCCAAATTTATTTTGATTAAGAATAGAAAGAAAGAAAGAAAGAAAGAAAGAAAGAAAGAAAGAAAGAAAGAAAAAGAAAAAGAAAAAGAAAGCAAGATAACAGTTGGTAACAGTTTCAGTCCTGCTTTAAACAAAGGAAACAAGTGCTCAGGAACACAATGAAAGAAGCGAGGCTATCTAAGGGAACCTTGAAGGGAGGTAGGTGGTCAGCATCGACTCCTCAGTTTGACCTCTCCAGCTCTTACAACAGCAATTGCATTGGACCCTTTGTAAAATGCTTTTGAGATCTCTAGATAAGTGATCATTAAGAAAGCTGTATACCTCACAGCAGAGTGATACATGCATTTCTGCACCTACTTCAAACTAAGAAACAAAGACATTAAGCAACATGCCCAAGGTCATGCAAAGCTAAGGGCAAACTTACAGAGCCCTGACTCTCACAGCCCTTTAAGAAGAATCTGTTAGCTGGGCATACTCTAAAACAAATAAATAAATGTATCTGTATTTGACAATGTCTGACCTATGAAAGGAAGTAGTTTTAAAGTTGAGTGGCAAGAAACAAAGCACAGCTGCAGCAGAAAGACCTACCAGGGAATAGCTGAATATCAAGAACTAGCACCACCCTGCAGGATATTTGTCAGACTGCCTCCTGCAGTACCATTCTTGCAGAAATACACTTAAAGAAAAGGTGATCCCAGCCACGTAGTCTCTAAAGAAAAATACACCAACAGCAGAAATGAAAAAAAAAGAAAAGAAATAAATAAAATAATAATAAAAGAAAACTAAAAGCACATTGGGTGTGTGCAACTTGCCACACAGAAAACCAAAACACTACCAACTGCAATTTCTAGGACATTGTGCACTACCAAGATATGACTACCAGCTGCCTATGCACTGAATCATCATGTTAAAAATGCTGACATTTTTTCAGTCACTATTTTTTTTCTAGAAACTGCAAAATTAAACTGTTCTACAGCACAAACAAAACAAACCCAGTAAACAGATCTTTTGACTTTGGTAGGCCCATCAGAACTTACATTATTCTGGTATTTTCTACTTTGTTTTAATAGCATATTTGTTGTCCAAAATATGTAAAAATAAGTGAAAATTAAGCTCCACCAGCTGTTCACACCAGCCCTTGTAATAGTGAGACAAATAGGAAATGCTCTTCAGGTTGTAAAATTCACTTTTGAAATTTAAGTCACAGAAAGAGAAAGAAAATAAAACAAACAGAACATTTTTCTCTTTGTGGTGAAAAAAAAAAAAAAAAAAAAAAAAAAGCTCTGCATGATCCTATATGCTGCAAACATGTAAATAAATATTAAAGCTTTTCCTCATTTAAACTGCATTTGGAATATCCTAAACCATTAGTTAAAATGACAGAAGAATACAGCTACCTGAAGCCTTTGTAAAGAATCTCTCTTTAACAGGCTTTTAAAGATTGCAAGCTAGAGCATCTAAAAAGCACATCCCTGAATAATTTAAGGCTTCTGGCATCTACATTGAAAGAGCTCTTTTGCTAAACCTGGAGGAAAAGGAAAAAAAAAAAAAAAAAAAGAGAGAGAGAGGGAGAGAGAGAAAGAATAAAGGTCTTGAAAGATCAGCAACAAATTCACTGCTAAAAAGTATTTTTCCTATCTTAAAGTTTAATCAGATATGGAGGAGCAGGGATTTTACAGCCAGCCCTTCCCATTTACTGTCAACAGATGTGGTCTAACATTAACATTAACACTTACCCCTTGGCAGTGTTAAGTTAAGACTGTGATGGCCAGGGAAACGATGCAGGCACAAAATGAAAGAGCAGGAAGCACACCGGTCAAGAACACGAATCACAGCACAAATCTTCATGAGCATAAATTCAGTAATAAACAGTGGAAAGCAAGATTTTATCCAGAATTTGAAATGGGTAACCAATGTTTTAGGGCAAAAGAAGAAGGGAAAAAAAAAAAAGAAAAAAAATAAAAAAAAAAAAGAAAAAGAACTCTAGGAGAACAGACCAATGTAAATACAAATTATTTTAAAATAGCAAAACATGATTATGCTATTAAGACAACAGGCAATCTGGTTTGGTGCAGGGTAATCCCCATTTATAACGAATAGCACCAAGGTCAAATTACAGATCAGTTGACAGTTGTTGACAATACCAAGTTTTCTCTGCCAACTACATCCTTTAGGCATCAGCAAATCCTACCTACTTCCTCCATCCAAAACCATCCAAACAATAGGAGCAAGCAATCTTCACCTCAACAGCTATTAACTTCGAGCAAACTGAACAATTTATTCATTTTTACTCCCAGATTGGAAAGTCCTTGCTGTTCTACGGTATCTGAAAACCTTGCCACAGATTACAGCCAGTTCAAGATCTGGCTCCTCCTCAGTATATGAAAATGGACTGGCACCAATAGGAAAACCTTATCTGAGGAAGTTAACACAGGTTATCCTTCTTGACATGTAAATAGAGACTTTATAAGGCCAGAAAAACAGCTTAACTAAGAATTCAGAAAAAAAAAGTGTCCCATACAGAACAGTGGTTAAAAAAAAATAATCAAAAAACTGTTTTTCTTGGAGAAACAGTCTTTGCATTTTTGCTTTATGCCACTTTTCACATAATTGCTGGAAGAAGAGACATTTGTAAGTCACATAGAACATAGCAAACAGGTCAGTTGTTGCATGAAGTACAGAAACAGATCCAAGAGAGGGGCAAAACCATCCTGCTTAGTACAAATGATTCCTTGCTCTTTTTTGTGGAATTTGTATATCTTTAAAGAATAAACATGAAAGGAAAGGGTAAGAAAATTACACTATTTAATATGCAATTTCCATAATTTTTTCCTGTGTAATTACAAGATGAAAACATCTTGTGATGCATTTTTCTCCCATAGAACTTACAAAGTTCAGTTGCTGCAGAAAGCATAAGGTTAAGAGAAACTAAATGGTGATTTGTTTTTCAAATTTTAGCAGAACAGACTGGTCGTTATCTACTCTTCGTTCTTCTCACTCTGAGCTAAACTACAAAACTGTTCTTTGTAGTATGTATTCAAGGTTTAAAAAAGTATAATAAAAAAGTAATACAAGATGGACAAGATGGGGCTTTGGACACTGGGAAAAAAAAAAAAAAAAGGTTTAGAAATGTAGACGTCTAAGATTTCTCTAGGAGGAAGGACCTTTTCCCAAAAGGCACACTGGAATAACAAAATAAATTCAACTTTAAAGAGGCAAAATGAAGTTTAAAGCATTAAGGGGAAGCTTGACTAGCTAGATCCTTAGTTGGTAGGAATATATATAATTCCAGCAACGTCAATAATATGACACAAAGTAATGCTAACTGTTGATCTCACTCATAGTATCTAGAGCCCACACCCAACTATAAATACATATATTATGTTTGCTTTTTAAAAACTGATTGAAGCTTAATAGCAACTCATAATTGAAATATTCATGGTCTCAACTTAGCTTTGAAGTTAAATCCCTAAGTGGATAAAGTGGACTGTATATCTAATCTAAACTAAATGTTTCCCTTAGTTACTAATACAAGTGCAGTTTCACTAGTTAAAATCATTATTAGAGAAAATAAATTAAAAACCCATGGCACTTTAAGGGGCATTTAATCCTGCTCAGTGCCAGGACACAGCACGTTCTTGGCAGTATCACCTATTCTGCTGCCTTCCACATCTTTGCTTCCAGATTAGACTACCCTGGTTCTAACTAGGCAGGAAGGTTTTAACCAGAGTTTCCCAGAACTGCCACTGTTACAAGGTTTCTTAAAAACTTCTTTCAAATGTTGCAAGTTTAAACTTAAGACCACAAACCTACCTCAGTTTTAAAGCCCATTTTTCAAGGAATGAAGCTAGAAATATAATAATATAATATAATTAAGATTATACCTGGGCTGTAGCTGTTTCAGAGGAGCACCTACTTTTCTTTACCTATTCTGAAAATCACATTAACCCATCTCCTTTATTTGTACATGGCACCATAAATGAGCTTTGTTCAGAAAATTAAAATGAGGCTGGAGAAATAAAGTGCACCAAAAATGCATGGTTTGCTTGCCTCTGGACCGGAAAATGACTGTGACCTTCACTAGTTTAATACCTGTGTCCTTCACCATTTGGGGCCTAAATGAGTGTATTAGTCACTGAACCTACATAGGTGCACTTTTTGCAATGAAAACTCACCCATCCTCTCCCGAAAGAAAGAGGGAAAGAGGGAAAGAGAGAGAAAGAAAAGAAAGGAAGGAAGGAAGGAAGGAAGGAAGGAAGGAAGGAAGGAAGGAAGGAAGGA
>NC_048894.1:29788294-29806196 GCF_011077185.1 Oxyura jamaicensis
AAGGAAGGAAGGAAGGAAGGAAGGAAGGAAGGAAGGAAGGAAGGAAGAAAATGAAAGAAAAGCCAAGTACTCTTGGCAGATTCTTGCCAGTAAAAGGGTTAACGCTGTTCAGACTTACAGATTATATATAGTAAGTAATTATAATACAGTTTGAAGGCAGGTTTGGATCCTAGAGAAAACAGTCACAACCGCAGCACTTTTGCAACAGTAATTTCCCCATGGCTTTGGTTATGTTCATCTCCGTTCCTGTTTCACAGAGCCCACAGCTACATACATTATATACAAGTGTATGTCTGAAATTCCGTAACCTTTGCCAGAGTAACTCTCCAGGAAGCTCTCCTGACCTTTACTTAAGATAAAGAAAGCAACTGAAATGAAGAAATAAATGTTCCTTTGATAATACTGTGTAAGCTGTGGCTAAGGAACTTTGAAATACAACAGCATTAATGAAATAGCTATATTAGGAGAATTTCTTTATCACCAACAGCAGTGACAAGCTTCAATGGGGCTTTTCATTCACAGTTCACAAATTATTTTCCAAGAATCATTGACTTGTTGTGTAACAATAATTGTGGGTTAATAGAAGTCCTAACTGTACTTTGTACTCTTACACAAAGGATGTATGCATACATTACTACATTTGGACACAGCTCCATATGTAGGATAAAGTATTTGATTTTCAATGTATAGAACAGTTTCAGCTGTGAAGGCTGAGGTGAAAAGAAAAAAAAAAAACTGTTACAAAGGGTAACTCTAAAAGTGACCGTGCTTGCTGGCTGGTATACATACAGGAACTTGTAGAGAAAAACAAAAACTAAGTTGTTGCTGTGTTACTGTGCAGGTATACTATCAGCATTCCGGGGAAGATTTTTTTTTTTTTTTCTCCATGAAATGTTGTCACATATGCTTCAAATATTCTTAAAACTGTTTCACTGTTTCTAAATAAGTGGAAAAATCCTCTACAAGACCTATACGAAAACTCAACAATTCTGAACTTGTTTTTTAGGGGTTAAATACTATTGTAATGCATTTTTTTCTCATCTCTCAAATTTTAATCCCAACATATCAGTACATGACTGTCTTTAACAGCTATCTGGTTTAGTGAACTGCAGTAATTCACTCTGATAGGATAAATTATTTAAGTTATTTAGCAAAACGAAAAAGCTACCATGCGCTCTGCTGCGATCAGCAGACACTGTTTAGAAGAGACCTGATGATGGAGAGAAGACTTGCCATGAGGAAGAAGGATGCGTGAAGAAGCTGCAAGAAGTCTGTGACTTGGTCACACAGCATCTCTCATCCCGTATCTTTAAAGTGCTCTTGAAACCACTTAAAACCACAGACCAGCATGTACAGTATTCTGTTTACCAGAATAGTAGCAGTTTAGCAGGTATGGGCAAGATTTGAGGGACACAGGTTAACAAAATAACTCTGGAGACATGTTAGTAAAACAGCAAACAACACAAAGCATCCAACTTAATACAACTCCTGCTTTCTTGCTTTACTTCAAAGCAAAATTATGTTTTGAGTAATAAAATGCCACATGCTAGAATTACTTAAAAATGCTCCAGCAGTGTCTGTACTTGATTATGTGCAGACAACTATTCATATATTGGTCCACAAAACCTATCGAGCAGCCCAATTTCTGCCCAGTACAGTTGTCTCCTACATCCCTAACACCTGACTTGGGCCAATATCCACCTCCTCATACCCCAGGGACAGAGAAAGCCCCTCTCTCTCCAGGCAGGACTTTTCCCTTGCTTCCCTGGGGTTGGAAATGACAGTAGCTGGCCCCCACTAAAGGTTATACCTTCAGGCCAAATAGCCATTTTTGGCTGCACATCAAATCGCCGCTTGCTTTATCTATTCCTTGCACTGATGTCACTGCCCAGCAAAAGGCACCATCACATGATTATAGATGACACAATAAATAACAAATACAAAGAGCCAAATATAAATATACAAGTACATATTTTTAAGAAAGCAATGATTCATACTATACTTACAACTTTCAGCCTGATAGTCTGGCACAAACTGCTCGTCATTGTCAGGTACCTGAGCTGAAGAAAGGAAAGCAAAAACAAATAACAAACAAACAAACAAAAAAACAAAAAATGAGGAAAGAATTAAAAGAAGCCATTAAAGCATAAATAAAGACTCTCATGCTTAATTTGAAGTGCTACCAAGTTTAAAACTAGGGTTTTCATTTCTCTCATTGTTGAGCATTAAAATCAAGCAAAGCGAACCATTTCGCTCTCGGACAAACCCTGGGGTGAAGCCGTGTGGTGCAGCACCAGCCCCGAGTGGCCTCGACACAGAGTGATTGGGGCAGGAGGACGTGAAGGCTGCCCCTGGCACCCGCCCTGCCTCACCACCCGCACCAGGGTCGGCACCTGCCATACCACTGCTGAAAACCAGCAGTGCTCGTTTGCAAAACATTTGCACAGGAAGTCTGAGTAACACCAAATCTTAGCATTTAACACCTATTCATCTTTAACCCCAAGCCACTGCATCTTCGGCATACTTAAAAACAATTCCAGTTTTTCGTGGCAGTCAGCCAACACAGTAAGATTCTTTTTGTTATTATTTTAAATACTCAAAAACAGCTATTTCACCAGACCACAGAATTGCTGGTTCAATAACAACATTTCAGACATAAAAACAACAAAAAAAAAGATTTATTTAAACAAGGATTATTATTAACATCCTATCGACTTCTGAAAGATCATCTTCGCTCTTTAGAAACTTTCATCAGAAATGTGAGCTACAAAATACAACAATCATGGTCTGCTGATAACATAATTTTGCTTCTGTGGTACCGCAGTTCCTTTTCATTGTGTATCTAGGACATTAGCCTTGAAAACTCATTCGAACCATTTAAGCTGAAATACCACTGAACGTATGTTACAGGTGAGTACATTTGAACAACGGCAGAACATTAAGAAGCGGCATCCTCAGAGCACGACTGGTTCTGGCTACATCCTATGGGAGATTCAGCTTACTGTGTCTGAACTTTGTCATCTTTTGCTCAACATATGCTAACTACAATAATCACAGCGAAGCTTCATAAAAGTATCTGAAAATATTTTAATTTACACAGTTCTTGTCTAAAGACAAGCAAATAATTCATATGATCTTAATTAAAAGTTAGCATCTGCCATGATCCGGTTACCCAACAAAATTCAAGAGGTAAATACTGCTTATGTAATCATTTATTGAAACAGTGACTACCAAAACATGAAATACGGTAAATGATAAAATATAATTTTAATGACCTTCAGAACACTTTTTAGTTTAACACACATATCTTCTCCCTCATATATGTACAATTGATACTAGCTTTAGCAGAATATATTTGAATTATAAATATAGATTTAATTTTAATTACAGTTATTTTGAATGTGCACTACAGTACTCTTTGTGGACCAGATCTTCACTCCTTACTCAGGAAATATTTCTAATGACTTAACTGGAAGGTTTTTTCTTGAGTAAAGAGCTCAGAATCAGGCTCATCATACCAAAAAATTATTTGCTCTCAGTTTTAAAACAAATGTTTAAAGTCCTAGTGTCTTAATTGCAGCAAATACCTCCTAAGAACAAATGACCTTGGGAACTCTGCAAACACAGATTTTAAAGGAAGTGAGAGTAAGGTAAATACGTGAAGACTAATTAATATTACTCTGAAAAAAATACATAACTATTTTTTTTTTTCAAAAAAATTACAGAGACTCTTAGAAGCCGGTGTCTCTGAGGATGTTAGCTCCTCAAAGTTTGAATCTGTATAAAACATGCAATTTACCAAACCAAATACTCCCAGTATTTTTGATGCCTTAAATTTCTCTTTCCTCCAGAGAAACCACAGGACTCCTACCAGAAATGAACTCAGGTATACCACATGAGCCCATATATTAACACTCTATAATTTCTAACATTTGATGTAATTCGCTACATTCAAATGTTAGGCATTTTCCTAACAAAAATGCCAACTATTTGACTGCCACTGAAGAATCCAATTATGAAAACAAGGTTTTCTACTTTAAAATCAATTCCTATGGTTTTTATACATTCCTGATTGTTTTTGAAAGGTTTGTACTCTAAACGTTCAGAGTTTAAAGTAATTCTATCAAGTAATTTCTTGTTTACAGAAGACACATCCCACACATTGTTCTTAAGCCAGCTATCATTTTCGAATGCAGCAGGGAGGTTAGTATGACTCTATTTTTTTTTTTTATACACATATGAGCATATATATATATATGTTAATTGGTGAAGCTGGGATATTTGAAAAAGGCTAAAGAAAACAAAACAAAAAAATCCCTCCTGTTGAAATCAGAAAGCTACATTTAGTGATTATAGAACTAGAACAGCAATCTTATATAAGTTTCTAGAGCATATTCTGTGCGTCGGACTGCTTCACCGGTGCTTTATTCTGGCTATAGCAGTTTAACGTGACTTACTTCAAGTAAATCTGGCACTTACTATGTTACTAAATGATGACTGCTTTTTCCCAGTGAAAGAGTAAGAAAAAATAAAATATAGCTGGTTGAATCTTCACACAAAACCAGTCTATTACTTTAGAGACACTGGCATTACCCCTGATGTGGTCTGAAGTAAACAAGAAAAATATACTTCATTCACGGATCCCAAAAATTTATGAAGACATATTTAATAGAAATCAAGGCGCATCAGTACTGTAGAAACAGGTGGAGACTGTGCTGTCAAAATGTATTTTAAATACAATACTGACATAGCCTTAAAAGCCTCTGTAGGACAAGGAATACTGCAAGCTAGGAAGTGTTTAAAACCCTGCCAAATATAAACAAAACAAAGAATAACATCCAAAGTGTTCAACCCAGGAACATACATTTCCTACTGGAATCTATTTTTAATAGCACCAGTACCTTACAAATAAGCACACAAGCCTATAAAAAGAAATTAAAAGGACCCACTAACTTCTGGAGATGAGAACGTAAATTATTCCTTCATTTAATCTGTTTTTTGTTTGTTTGTTTGTTTAAACTAGCAGAATTGCAACTTACACATGCTTATATTGCAGAAATGCAAGCGACCGTCAGCCCAATACATAGACTTCTTCTGACAGCATCTTACTGTGAGAAGGCAAACAGTCTGGATACATCATCCCATTACTCAAAGGGAAGAGCGCTTTTATACTCTGAGTTTGGGTAATTACAGGCAGCCTTTGCAGCAAATTAAAAGGACAGGTAAAGACACTTTAACCTGAATGTCTGAAAGGAAAATGTTAACTTGCAGTGTTGCAACTGTCTGCACATTTATATACGTATGTCATTCATTTCCTCTTCTCTTTTATTCACAAATATTGCAATTCAGCAAGGCTGCCATAAAATCTTCATTGGTCTTCTGTTAACATATTCAAGACAGGACACAACGCATAAATCACCAAAACTTTTGTTTTTTTCTACTTTGCCTTTCAGAGGAAAATTGAAAAAGATACCTGAAATGATCATCTAACTGAGTGAGACTATTTCCCTGAGCTACTTAATTACGGGGGTTTGAGAAGGGAAGTATATACCAAAAGGCTAATAAAAGGTTTTGAAGGATATTAAGCACGTGGCTTTTACTGCTAATAGCAGAAGCAGCTACATCAGTTCATTCTGCATTCATAGCCATCAAGTCTCAGACTCCTGAAGTAGACGACATCTGCAGCACAAACTATCCAGCTCAGTCTAGATTATTACCAAAAGTTTTCTTTTTCCTCTGATTATAGCTATAATGTCTCAAGAGGATTTGGGAAGTGCACAAGGATGTTAATGATGATCTTGAGGACATTATCAGTTTAGATTTTACAGTTTCACTACCTACTCAGTTAAAACCAGTTTGCCAAAAGCAAACATTTACAGCAGAAAAATACATAATACTTGTTTGTAGTTTTCAGAGCATTAAAAACCTTTAAAAAGCTGAACTGACAGCACATTTTAGAAGGGGAAAGCAATTCAGAAAAAGAAAAAGAAAAAAGTTCTAACCTAGAGCCAGTTAGCTTGCTTTCCCTGCAAGTAAACAAAAATAAAAAGTCTCTATTAACAAGCATCCAGGACAAGAGGAGTTAATATTTAATTAAAACCAGCTCTATCCACTGTAACAATGACCTGGAGCCAAACAAGGCAGAAGATGTATGAGTCATTCTTTCTGCCAGTGAATGAGACAGCTGATCTCCGAAGCAATTCCTCAAGACAAGCAGTCAGAACTGGAGTTCTGCCTCCATTCACAAAAACACAGTCCAGCATGAACCATGTGGCCCCAACCACAAGCTTTTCATGTCACACCCTTCCAGAAAGCTACAGCAAAGTAAACTTGAACTTTAGGCATAAACACACTGATTTCACTGCTTTGTCTCAAGATGTAGTGCAGACCTGCTGAGGAACGTATTTAATAAATGAAAAGTTAAGAGAGCTATAAAGGGCTTAAATTTAACTCTTCCTTCTCCCAATTACAAACTGCTTCCAAAAGCAAAACTACACTCTGGGGAAAGGTGTTCCTGTTAAAAACCAGCAACTTTCCAGAAAAACAAGGAGCTGCAAACCTCCTTGCTTCACTTAAAACTTTATTTTGGGTATCATGACACTTCCTCTGGTGCTGTGTTCTCTGACCTCAAGCTACACTTTTAGAGCCAAGAGACATTTGTTTTAAAATATCAGTGATTTATTCAAAGTGCCAAAAGAAATTGAAATTGACAGGAAATTATACATGGCTAGTACTGTTTTGGCTGGAGCTAAAATAAGACTTTAGGCCTCAGAAGTAATGAGTCTATTGAGTTTTCTTTGATTCATTGTCAGTTCTGAATATCTGAAGGATTGTATAAATTTTAAGTATTCCTGAAAGAGCAGGAGGGAGGGGGTAGGGAGTTGTTTTTTTTTTTTTTCTTTTTTTTTTTTTTGCTTTTTTTTTTTTTTTTCTCCAGAGGAACAACTGTTTCTAACAAAGGAGCATTCAGAAGGCAACACAGTGACAAATTTCAAGATGGTTAAAAAAATTTATTTCCCATAAGCACTGGATTTGCTGTCAAAACAACACCAAGCCCTTTTTACATAAGTGAGATGCTCTGACTAATAAACTTAAATGCAGTTCAAAACTAGCTCCAGATCTCAAAATTCTTCCTTATGTGAATAATCCCTAGGAATATGAAGATGGGTTTGCAGAATCTGCTCTTCATTTGGTGCTATACTAAAAATGAGAAAAAAATAGCTTAGAAGGAACACTTGCATTTAACATTTTGCTACATTCCTCATGGTTCGCAAACCCCACTATGCCTTTGAAAATTATTATTTTGAATAAAAGGAATTTACTTTTCCAGCAAACAAGGAAAACATTTAAAAGTTTATTATTATACAGACTTTCAAACTTGTAGATTTCTGGTGGGTTTGTTTTTTTTGGATTTCTTTTTAAAAGAAAACACACACACCCTTCCCATTTTGCCTAATCTCACTTTTCTCCATTATTTTTTTTTCACAAATACTTAAGATCAAGAGTTATGAGTATTTGAAAGCCGAATCTGTCAGACTACTAGAATACAAAAAAAAAAAAAAAAAAAGCTATTCTTTGTATTACAAATGCCAAAATGGAAAACCTTTTCACTGCTTTTTACAGTATGCCCAGAGCTCGGCTATGAAGGTATTAAGGCATCCTTTCTCAACTATTTTTACTCCTAGGAAAACATGGATAGTTGCTGAATATGGCTACATAGCATTTGCCTTACACTGGCTCAATTTTACAACTTTTTGGCAGGAGAAAACTAGTTAGAGTAAGCTGCTACACATCTTCACGGATTTAAATGAAACCACTTTAACTAGAAATGTATTTGAAGCTCTCTTATTGAAAATGTTCCTTTAAGAACTATAAACTATTCATTTTCATACCTCCTCATCATCCTCATTTAAGGAATAAACTAGAAGTCAACACTAGATCGGGCATCACCACAATACTGGTGCACCCTTTACCACAGAAGACTAGAAGGCAGAAACTTATCTCTTAAAGTTCACCTCAAATGTGGGTATTAATTATTTATAGTAATTATAAAAATAAGTTATTTTCAGATACCCCAAACTGTTTTTTAGATCCTGGTAGCCAGTAGTAGCCCTCCACTTAATTTAGCTAAGCTATGGTAGAAGCATGAACCCATTACCTGTAGCTATTATTTCGAACATCTTACTGATCATTTAAGTCTTTTGTTTTTTTTCAAGTAACCCAAAGAACATAATATTTTATTTTTTCGTTTTTTTACCAGCTGTAGAGCAGATTATCTACCACTCTAAGAAGCAGATCCAGTCCATAAATTAACTATTTGTCTTCGCTTGGGATGCTTTATCTTTAGCAGAGTGTAAGAGGAATTTGTATCTGAAAGAGTAATTTTTAAGAAGAAATCTGTTTCTTGGTTAATCTATTATTCTCCCAAAACCAAACGCTTTCACCACACAAAGGAGGCTCTCGCTCACTAAGAATTTGTTTTCTCTCATTTTTTTTGTTACGGAATAAAAAGTAACAGCTACCATGATGAGATAACATTAGATTAATATTTAAACCAAATTTTTCAAGTCACTGAACAATCGCTATCTGCCAAAACCAATCTAATTCCAAGTATACGGAATCAATAAAGTCATTTTATAATTTTATCATGACAAAATGTTGCCATCAAGTTATTTAAATATAAATCTAAAGATAAAATCTGAATAATATTTGCCTTGGATAGCAACAAGTAATTTTAACTATTTCCTTTCAAGTTTGAAGGCTGAAGCAATTATTACAGGCTTCCCACTTTCAATTTCTGTCCTCAGGAAACAGTTATAATCTATATTTTGTCCTGCATAACAAGTGTCAAGAGTTAAACTTATTTAGACCAAGTTTTACATCAAAATAATTTAATTCATTCTTGTACATTTAATACTACAAAGAGTAAAAAGCAAAACTCATTTCCATAAAAATCTACTGTGCAGCTAGCAGAACACATTTGTAAGTTTTGTGCAAGTAGCTTGTTAATTATGGACTAATAAAATATTAAAGAGATTGTTTACATTTTTGATTAATTCCTTTATATTTATGAACCTTTACCATTTCCAGTAGGAAAAGAACACATTTCTTATGTGTTTTCTTGTTTGCCACCAACTTTTCACAGGTGACGTTAAGTGTAAATGATCTCCAAGGCTAAAATATGTGATGCAGTATGGATAGCTTCAGAAAAAATAGAACAGGAGCAAAACAAACAAACAAACAAAAATCAGCAAGCATTCTTCGCATGTAATAAAATGCAACTCACTTTCTTCTCATAACTAATAAGTAGATTTTTGACCTGGTTACTCCCCACTGGGGATCTGAACTCGTGGGAGAAACCTGGTCAGCTGCCACTGCTTTTCTTAAAAAGGGTCAAGATGTTTTAAAATTTCATGGTCATTTCCCTGGCTCCAGAGCATTATGAAAAGAAATATGTAAACATTACTGATGCTGCCAAATTGGCAGACTTCTAGCCTATGAAGGTCCAGAAGAACATAAATGGACACATCTAGCAATGGGTAAACAAGTCTGATTTCAAAATCTGCTTCCTGGCTAAGCTCATCCATGTAGACATTTGAGCAGAGCCACAATATCCTCAAACACTAACATGTTATAAAGACTACCAAAAGTAGCTGGTTGGGTTTTGTGTTTTTGTTTTTTTTGGTTGTTTTAATAAAATTTTGCGCTCAAGTTAATAAAACAATATTTGATTTTCTCATCTCGACTTTCTTTCAGTTTTAGCTTACCCTTTAGAAAAGCCGTGCAAAGTTTGTGTTTTATGGAATAGCTAAAAACATGGCGTGGCCTTAAACATATAGATGAAGTATTTCTAGAACACTGAAAAATCTGTAATATTTTGTTTTAATATGTTGTCAAAAAACATTATTATAACTTACAGCAGCTTAATGCTACTATATGAAAACACAATTTTTTCCTATTTTTTTAAATTATTTTTGAATACTTATCAGATGATGCTATCTGCATTTACAAAGGTTTATCCACGTAGCTGACATAGGACTAGACCCCTTTCTCTCTCAAATCCTGTCTAAATTTATTAAGTGAAGTAGGCACAACTAAAGGGCTTTGAAACAATTCATTCTAATCTAAAATAAGCATTTTCCCATTTGCCATTACGTAATTTATGTACCTATAGAAATGATTAAATCTGTTTAAAATTCCATATTATTTTTCAAACTTACATTATTATCTGCACATGCATTATGAATCTTCCTGCATTTTTCTGACTTATGATCAAAGATATCAAATCATTTTCACTAACAAAAACATCCATGCCAGTGAAAAATCAAAGTAAAAGTTCTCCTCTCCATCTAAAAATAGTATCTTTTGAATAGCATTTTAACATACTTCTGGCTAGTTAAAATGAATGAGCTGATGCAAAATAAAGAGATCCTTAGTAAAATTACCACAGAGAAACAGTTACAGTTGTATCTGATCATTATACTACCAATAAATAAATAAATAAATAAATAAACAAACAAAAAACTATCTTGTTTCAGGACATTCTGTTTCCAATGACTAGGTAAGAATCGTATTAATTCATAAAAATACAGCCTCAGTTCCATGAATTTAAAAAGGACTTTTTGATTACACAAAAAATAACTACATGCTAAAAATAATACTAGGAGAATAAGAATGTCAGCAGAATAAACAGTACCCCACAACTTATTTGTAGGTTAAGAACTTGACTAACTACATATAAAACTGTTAAAAAAAAATCAGGATGTAGCCAAGTAGTCACCAGCAATATTTCCCTCTTTCTATGAAAACCAGCAGCAAGCAGCTCACCCCAACATCTCATCCTTCCCACAGAAGCTGAATATCTATTCTATAAACAACTGTTAGTAGTCCAGTCCGTAATAAAAAATAAACATGTGAATAATCACATTCATTTAAATCAGGATAAATTTGGAAAAATTATGTTAGCTTGCATCAAAATCAGATTTATTTCAGAAGTTTACATTAAAATTTAAACCAGCAATATTAAGAACAGACAATGCATAAGAATCTCTGTGCTTGAAATAAACAGTACTGTAAATATCAAGGGAAAAAAAATATCGGAAAGCATTGCTGAAGAGAACAAAAACACTGCAACAAGCAGAAAGCTCCTCTGCATTTTGTTAAAGTTCTCTTACAGCAGCAGCTCATCTTTTTGTTATTGGTACATGAATCTCTCAATAGCTGCTCTAAATTCAGATTTCGAAATTATTGTTTTTAATCCTTCTCTCTTCAGCAGAATGCGCTCTGAAAGATTATTCAAAATACTTAAAAGCACAAACAGGTGAAAAAAAGACCGATGTCAGTTCTCTAATCATCCAATACACAATCTCACAACTACAAGTAGGAAGAAAAAAATAACATGCAAAATATTTAAAGGTTTCATTAAAAAAATAAAATTAAGAAATAGTACTTTTAAAGTATTCCATACACACCTAATGTTCTGTGTTGTGAACAAGGTGGAAAGAAGACACTTGCACTTAAATCTTGAAGCATCCCGTCCCGATGAACCCAGAGAAACTAATTTCTGCCATCAGAAAAGTACTCCACCAGAACACCAAATAATTATATGTGCTGCTCTAAAGGAAACAGCAAGCCCAGTTCTGGCTGTATGTAGTCTCTCGAGGTACAATAATATAAACCTGATCAATTGCAATTAAAATCTGAGCAGAGGCTTAGAACTTGAAGTCTTGGTGCATTAGTTCTTGCCAAAAGCAGATGTGATTGTGAGCTGGAAGCAATTTCTCCTGGTAATTTGTGATGACACTGGGTAGAGCAGCCCCAGAGTCCCCAAAGACAAACTCATCAGAGGCTCTAATGTATGCATGACACATGAGGTGGCTCTTTTAGAGCTCAATTAATTGGGCTGAACATTAAGACAGCAAGTTCAGGACTTTTTTTTTATTTTTTTTTTTTCCCTCCAGAGTTGTTTTTCCTCTTTTTACAAGCAGTTTTTTCCCTTACCTTCTGCAAGCCACGTCTCCTGTAATTGGCTCAGATCTTGAAAGAGTTCTGCAAAAAGATGAAGACAGGGATAAAAGATTCACACCTTTAATCTCTTCATAAGATTAAAATATACTCAAAAATAAATTTTTTTCCCCTGAAGAACAGCATATGTGAATTCTATTTTGGCAATCAAACATATAGACAAAATAGATATTTTCTGGTTGCAGTTAATGATTTTTCTACACCTGTATAACAAGTACTTACTGTATTATTTTATTGGCTCTTGAAATAATAACCAGAATATTAATCAAGTTCTACAAAATAACAGGCTTATTCAGCAACACAGAGAGAAGTTAAAACTGCTAGTATTTCTAATACAGGTGAACTCTTTCTCCTTATACAACCCAGGCCTCCTCCTGCAATATTTGTCTGGATATCTGTCTCTCTTGGAATTTAACGCAAGCTGTGCCTGAGCAAAGACTGAGTATTTTTATTAACAGGGTCGTAACGATTATATAAAAATTTTCAAGCAATGACCTGAGGTGCTGCAACAGCAAACAGAAATGGAAAACCTTTTGTACTTCCCCTGATGTTTTACCATGTATGACAGGAGAATCGCCACTATTTCCTCTATACTGTACTTACTGTACTTTTTCAAAGTGAAAACACTTTCTCCATGGACTGAGTTTTGCAGCAGCATAACCTTTTTGCAGTTCACTGAAATCAGTTGGTTATAATGGGTGCAAATCAGAGCAGCGTTCAGATGATTTGTAAAGCTCAGAAACTCAGTTACGAAAACTCTGTTTATGGACAACTAAGTAGGATATTTGAACTGACAAATGGTTTATTTTTAATTTACTGTATTTTGCAAGTGACTTCCTCTTTTATGAATGCTGACAGATAGCTATTTACATATACTTAAATGACAGAAGCTATTCATTTATTTTGTGGACTGATACCTCATGTTCGCGTTGGGAAATCATTTCACTGACAATCAGAAAGTTGTTTTCTTTTGCATTTGCACTAGAATAAACTTTTCCAATATGCAAATAATTAGAGGTTTTAAAAGTATATCAGGGTGTCCTTATCTTGATAAGATGGATGTAGGGGTAAGATTTAGGCCCCTATATACTCTCCTGTATGTCTTTCATTATTACTGACTGACCTTTTAACCTAGAAAAATGTTAACTAGACAACAGATCTCAAGCCCTGGTTATGCGAGCAGCTACTGATGGGACTAAGTCACAAACCTTTGGCTCTCCAAAACATCTTCCATTCTGGGCTTCCTTAACTAAATTTCCCAGGGCTTTTAACCCTATCAGTGTTACGCTGGCACCGGAGCAGTAACAGAAACTGGCTGCCAGACAACAGGAGTTTGACTACTAGCTCTACAGAAAAGCTAGAGTGGTCTCCACACCAGAATTCTACTCCTGCAACCACCAGTGAACACACAACAGTGAAAAGGATGTTAAAAGCGTAGAGGAATGTGGAAAGCCCTGAATCTCACGAGGCCTAAAGGTGAAAGAGCCAGGTGAACTCTCTCTGTGACTTGTGTCAGATGCTGCAAAGGCTTGGCCTCAGTGCATGACATCCATGTGCCACACGTGCAGCAATACCTAAATGCAACTGGATAACTCAAGGAAAGAATATCAACTTTATCAGTTTTTGCCTTTGCCAGTTTGCTTTGCAACAGTAAATGCAATTTTCTTGTCTTGTTTATTCAGATTGATCTAGATAAATATATGTCAAAAATAAATAAAAAACCAGCTCTCAGAAAGCTTCTCCACATTAGTAAGTAAGGGGGAGGGGGGGGGAGAGTAGAACAAGCCCTCACCTTCTGAATCATGAGCCAGGTCTCTGTTAATGAATTTTCTTTTCCTGACATTTGTCGGTCTCTCATTACAGTTTCTCCCACGCGGATTCTATAAACAGGAAAGATCAGTTACTTTAGAAATCTGAGTTGTTTTTGTTGTTTTGTTGTTGTTGTTGTTGTTTTTAATTTAATTAAGAATACTCAAAGCCAGCATTAATTCTTTACATTTTCAAATGGGGAACTGATAGTCTTACAGCCTCCAGCTTCTAGCAAAAGATATTGCCGAGTACGTAACATCTTACAAAAGATTCCTGTGCCTAAATGCAACACATTTCTAGCTATCCGTGTAGACATCTATTTGTGCAGATACATATGTAATGTGTTTGAGTAGCAACACAATACCAACCATGTATTTTTAGCATCTAAAGTACACAAACCTACACAATAGCACATAGATCCTCTCTGCATATGCTACACAGGAGAACCCAAATATAAGATTCCAACAGACCACTTTGTTTCCCTCCTGTGTAACTTATAAAATTGTTTTAAAAGTCCTGAAAGCAAAGGAAAAACAAAATGTTAAGGTTTGCCTCAACTTCATTCTGAGTGTTGCAGGCAAATGCAGCCAGAAACTTTGAATGCAGCTGCTGCTCTTGCCTCTCTGATTCTCTAAGCGTGTGCATGATTTTTTAATCATCCCAATCATCTTTAAAAGAACACGATGCTTTATTGAAATAACTAGGAAGATAAGCCCATCTTGCAGGCAAAGCTCCCAGATGACGAGTCGCCCCTACAGCGGTAACAAAGCAGATACTCTGTCTGCAAAACTCCCCCACAGAAATAAGTCGGAGTCAAGTTTATAAACACCAACTTTGAAGTGATCACTCACATTGGTGACCATGTAAGGCACTTGCTGGTCATAAAATCCATCCATCCTGCGGCTCTTCCACAAGTCTTAGCCCAGTGTTTTATTTACTGGGCATTGGATCTGGAGATTTTCTCGGGATCTGGCCTCCAGTCAGCCTAGAGGGGAATACAAGATGGCTTTTAGGTTAAAAAAAATCATGAATGAACTGCTCGAATTTGCATAGCTAATTAACCTCAAAGAGTCCCATTCATAAAAACAACCCTCCCTTCCCTGCCTTCACCTGGGTTCCACGCTTCTGCCAGGAAAACAGGGCGCGAAAGCCCCGGGAGGCAGGAGCGGAAAGGCAGGCGAGAGGCAGGGGCTGCTCACGCTCCCCCCCCCCCCCCCCCCCCGGAGCCCCGGGCGAGCCGTGCGAGTGGCAGCCCCGGCTCACAAACGTGGGCTCGGCTCGAAATGGCGATCGGCGCCGCGCACCTCACGGCAGCGCCCGCCGGCCGCCGCCACGCACAGCCCCACACACGCACCCCCATCCACGCACACACACACACACCCACACGCACCCCCGGCCACCTTCTCCCCCACGATCGATTTCTCGCCACCCTCCAGCACCCCGCAATCCTCAGAGGCGCCGGGCAAAGTTGCGGGGAAGACCCACCTGAAGGCCACGCGCGGCGGTCGGCTGCGAAAAAATTCCCTCCAAATTTAATAAAAACATTAATTATCCCCCGGCACTTCCCCCTCGGAAGCGGCGAGCGCCACTGACAGAGCTCAATCCCGTGGTTTTTCCTCTCCTCCTCCTCCAGGGGCCCCCGAGCCGCGCCGGCGGATCCCCGCCGCCCATTGGCTCCCCGCGCCCCCCGCCGGATCGCCGGATCGCCGCCCGCCGCCTGGCCCCGGCCTCGGCCCCGGCCGTGAGGGCGAACCTCAGCCCTGCCCTCGGCTCCTCTGCCGGGGGGCTCGGAAATCACAGCTCGGATGCGCCGCCGTGCCACCACGCCGATCCCGGGATCCTGCTGCGGCCGCGCCACGGCCCCCACAGCCCCCAGGTGGCAAGGCAAGCCCCCGTTTAACCCCCCACCTAACCCCCCAACCACCAAAAAACAAAATAAAATAAAGTTTAGCTTCCCTGGCTCCAGAAAAGCAAGAAAATACCCCCCACCCCGCCACACGCTGCCCCACTTTTTCTGATGGCACAGCAGTGCCACCAAACTTCGCGGAGCCCAGAGGTGAGGATGAGGGGAACACAGCAAGAGGCTCACACCACTTTGGAGGCTTTGCACTGATCTGTCACGACCCCATGGCATTCCAGGGTTGTTTATTATTATTATTATTAATAATAATAATAATAATTGTTATTATTATAGTTTTTAGTTGTTGTTTTGTTATTGTTATTAGTATATTTTAGCTGAATCATAGAAAGCAATTGTTACTTCTCCTAGGATGACACAATTTCTAGGTTTTGTGGACAGAACTTGGCTGCATCGAGGCACCAGAGCGTGTTTGTGTTTTTTGGTGCCGTAGTGCCAGGATGGGATAAGCTCAGGATTTCTGATGGCTTCTCAAAGTGAGTTTCTTTCTCTGCATAGAGTGGCTGTTGGAAGGCTGTGTCTGAATACACTTGTGCTTTCTGAACTGCCAAAAATCACCAAGGCAGGTTGTGTGGTTTCATACAGCAGCTGTACCTGTCCTGGCTTTGAGCACAGAATTGCAGGTATTGCAGCAATCGGGGAGCATAGTTAGGACACCTGACATGAGCTCGCTGTGAGATAGAAAGTTTCAGATTTTTAAGATCTGATGCAGTTTCACAACCAACAGGCAGATCCCCGAGTGACCAGGTCCAACTTTGCCCTCAGCCATTTCTGAAGGTTTTCTTTACAGCTGAGTGTGTAAAGGCAACTAAGAAAATCTCCTTTTGTGCAAATTGCCCACAGTGGTATTAACAAAATTTAGTTTACTTCTTCTAGATTAATTTGTATTGAAAATGACAGTTGTTTCTCTATATTCTGAAGTATATTACTTTCCTCTGCAACTTTTTCCCCTCTCTGTTCTGTTCTGATCTCACTATTCATACTCAGTTGCTACTGGTCCTGTCCAGCCAACGAAGAATGAAGCCCCATGTTGCCACCACATCCTCCTTCCCGTACTACATTTTAAGGGAAAATCTCCGTGACCCGCTGCTAGCTTTCTGTGTTCTTGCTGCTGCCATTTCCCCACACACATGCCAGCACACCTGGAATTACAGGAGAGTACTCGATTATATTCTAAAACTTGTATAAACAGATAATAATTTTATTGTGTTCTTGGCCAAATCTCTAAGTTGCTGCTCCTGTACACTGCTTCTGTAGTATGTAATAGAGAAATAAAAATCTACAGGTATAAAAGCAGTTTCCTGGATAATGATTCCATCATTCACTTAGTTATACCCATATCCAGACTAGAGTAGCCGCTAAGTCAGGGAAACACGATGGGCTTGGAAGGCGGTGGGCTCTGGCTACAGATCTGTTCCCAGGGAGCACCTGGCATTAACCCACGGACCAGCCAGGTTAGCTGCCTTTGGCAAAGCTGATGAAGCTCTCTGGTTGTCCATCCCATCCTGCTGAGCGGATGTCTGAGCCACTCGTCAATCAGCTCCCGAAGCACAAGACTCTCTAAATCCAAATCAGTGATGGATCGCCTTCTCTCTAAACAGTGCACTAAAGATTGTTGGTGTGTATGTTCCCCAGATGAAGTTTCTGAGGGACCTCAGACCTATCAGGTGTTTGTCACTGCCTGTGGATTTAGCACAGCTCGATCCTGTTCTGTGCTTCCTTGCACTGCGGCCTGCACATCACTGGTGGTTTACAGAGCTGGAAGAGGCAGGCAACCTGCAATGGCCAAGCTCTCTGTGCTCCTGGTTGGGCCGTAACTCCGAGAGTTACATGAGACACGCTATCGTGCTTGCTGCTCCTCACGTCACACACCTCTGCCTTTCCTCCTCATCATCTCTTACACTTTCACGCATGCTGAAGAGGAAAAGAAGAGTAAAGCTATTTTGAAGCCCTCTTTATCCTCCTCTCTGTTCATCCACTGGGCTGAGTGGCACTCAGAGAAACTTCATTAACTATTAAGAGGTAGATGCTTACAAGAAAAAGGAAAAAGGAAAAGGAAGGGAAGGGAAGGAAAGAGGAAAGGAAAGGAAAGGAAAGGAAAGGGAAGGAAAGGAAAGGAAAGGAAAGGAAAGGAAAGGAAAGGAAAGGAAA
>NC_048894.1:29806206-29844835 GCF_011077185.1 Oxyura jamaicensis
AGGAAAGGAAAGGAAAGGAAAGGAAAGGAAAGGAAAGGAAAGGAAAGATAACTAGTGGTAACCCATTCCAAGGTCCTTGTGCAGAAATGCAGACTTGTACCATCACCAGTCATATCTATGTTATATATAAACTGGTGCAGACACAGTAATTATTTTGTAATTTTGCATTTTTGTCAGAAATCTTGAAATTTTGCTTCATTTTCACGATAAAGAAAAGTTTTTTGTTTTAACTACTATTTCCAGAAAAAAAATGAAGTTTTGTCAAGTTGAATATATTCTACAAAAATGTGAATTAATTTTAATATATATTTTAAAACTAATTCAGCTTTTCTAATGTCAATGTTTTAGAAATAAAATATTTATTTTCTTTTAGAAACAGAGTTGTTCAATTACATTATAAACCTTCATTATATATTGAAAATAATATATTATTTCTGTTTTATAATGGCAATGTATACTTCACACACATATCTTAAAGAGGACAATGAAATACATATTTCTTGCTTGATATGAAACACACAAGCTACAAATCATTATTGTAACATAAAAAAAAAAAATCCAGATAGGCAGAGCAAAGTGAATATCTGATAAACATTGCTTTTTTCCTGAAAAATGTAAGAAGAATTTAACCACATTTTCAAATAAAGAAATAAATTATCGTAATCCACTTTGATGAAAACTGAGTTCAATTAAAAACAAAACAAAACAAAAACAGCTGACCTCATAACAAAACAGAGAATTACACTCAGAAATGCTTTATGTTGAAAAAAAATTAGCCCTTTAGATGCCTTCATAAAGTGCCTCAGAAAATGGATAATCACAAGTAGCCAAGTACGTTTTAAAACAACGTTAAATTAAATCAGAAAAATCTTGCCTTTTTTTTTTTTTTTTTTTTTTTTTTTTTCCAAACTGCAAGGGATGCCATCAATCCAAACAACTGTTGAACAGCAACTTTTAAAGCATAGTCTGTAGCAGACTCAATAAAATAACAAATAAGTGTGTGACTGACTACAGCAAAACTATGAAAAGCTAATGAGATTTCTCTCTGACAAATTAACCCTTGACCACCTACTGATGATGAATCTTTCAGCACATTAGCAGTGGTCATTTTATCATAATGCTACTGGCACACAACAAAGTAGTACATAATAACAAAATTAAGAAAACAAACAAACAAACAAACGATAAATGAGAATGGTAGACTTTTGCCCAACAGCGTGGCTTTTCAGAAAGCCTTTGATTCAAATACAGCATCCAGGACCAAACCTTAAACTAGAAAAAAAAAAAAAAAAATAGTACTAGTAAGAAGGAAAAACATGATGATTATATCCATATGGTAAACCAGCAGATGTGGAACTAAAAATGTATTCAAACAAGTGTCTTCAAAGAAAGAAGGAAGAAAAACAAAGAAGTAATCTCAGTTAGTTTTTAACATATGGATTAATAACACATTGCATACATCATTGTAGTTTAGTATTAGCAATGCACAAACCTAGAGGCCTTCCTAAGTAACTGCATTTAAATGCGTGTTTACCTGCTAATGCAATGCAAGGTAATTTTCAAGTAAGCATTTACGTGCAAGAAACTTACGGTAGCCAGGAAAACAGAAATTAAGATACGCCATAAATCGTGCAAGAAACCAAATGCCCCCACATATTTATTTTTATTACAGATGAAAAGTGAACCCAGTTTAATAATATTTTCAGCTTTCATCATAACTAAGACTTAAAGCTATAAAAGCTATAAAAGGAGAAAGGCTGGCAACTCTTGTTGACAGAGCACTGAGGAGTGAAGTAAACTTTGTCTGGTTCTGGCTCTGCCAGTAGTCTGCTGGGTAATCCCTGAAGGGGCAGCCCCTGGCATTTCACTGCTTTTTTGTTCCTATGAACAGAGATAATGATTCTTTCTTCATTTGAGAATTATTGTTGAAAATAACAGAAAGCCTATTCCTAGTCCAGGTCCTGGCTGCACCTAGCACCTTGGACTGTCATAATCCAGCTCTTTCTGATTTGGTGAAGGGCAAAAGTCATGCTACACATACAAAGTAACTTCAACAACACTTGCTACACAACAGAAGTGGGTCATCCAGACCTCTGATTGCATACCATCACAACCAAAGCAGTAAGCAATCCTCTGCCACAGAATACCAGAGAACAAATTAAATGACAATTTGATCAAATTGTATAAATCATTACTCTCCAGTCTCAACAGTATTCATTTCCTGACCGATCAAGCAAACCAAAATAAAATAAAAAAAGATACTAGCCTCAGACTTAACATAACAATATATGAGTCACTCTAAGAACAAACCAAGTAAAAACATATAAACTGCAATGGGTTCTTGCAGGGTCAGTGAAGTTCCTAGTTTGCTGTCATTGCAATTACACTCACAAAATGGCCAGCCATGATTAAGTGGTAATGAAGTAGCCTAAAAGTCATTTGGATATCAGGCAAGTCAAAGAATTTGTGCACAAACCCTAATCTCACAGATGGCTTTTATCTGCATGTCCTCCCTTATGAATACCGGGAGAGAATCATACAAACACTTCAGAATCCCTCACATATTTTATGTGAGATTTCTATCCCATTATAGTTCATGTGGCCTGTACAAAACATCAAATCTCCTGATGCAGTTATAGTCTAAGACAAACATGGAAGAAATATAAGGAAGAGAAAAGCTTATCAATCGTGTTTACTAACTTTGCTGGAAAATCTGGTGTTTAGAAGTTGTTCAGTACACATCATGTGACTTTGGTCATGATTTCAGCCTTCCTGACAACCTGAAATCGTAAAGACACAAAGATGCCCTTTCAGAATAGTAAATCACTATTGGACACACTCAGAGCTTGACCACAGATAACATCAAGAGATCTGCAGGAAAAAGCAATGCTATTTATTAAATGAGTGTGTATAATGACAATAAATAAATAAATAAAGAGAGAGAAGGAAGGAAAAACAACAAAAAATAAATAACCCAAAATTTTGAACCCAAAGAAGGACTTCTGAGCTTTAAGTTTATCTTCTCTATTTTAGTAATTGCATCAACTGAGCTAGCAAAAAAATACTACCTCTCTCTACAAATGTTCATTCATGAATTTTGGCAGTTACAGCAATGGTCAGAATTACTACTATTAGCAGGCAATGTCTATATTGATACTAAATCATATTATTGGCATTGTCATACCTGTACTATTCTTATATTAACTATCTGTGACTCTCCTCTTTGTTATAATCTGTGACTCTGCATCTTTGTTGTAAATGCTGCTTCAGAGACAAACCTTGCCCCAGTATCCATTTCACTGGGAAGCTGCTTTGCTGGCAAGAGTTGTAGATGTGTAGTGCCATTTATGTTCAGGTGATGAATTAATTTTTTGTGTCTGTTTACAGTAGGGCATATGTGTTTGTTATGGAGTAGCTAATGTGGGAGAAAAGCACTATAACTTCTGTGAGATAATCAGATCATATACATTAAGTTCTCAGTTTTGTCATATTTAATAAGTTCTGTAATTTGCACTTGCCAAGAATGCCAACCTTGCAGCAGGGCTTTGTCATGTCTGTGAAGATGCTGAATAAAGATGCCCATCTCTGCCCCAAAGAGTGTACATACATTCTTTCATGAAGCAAATGAAAATTTGCGCTCCATCTTCCTCCAAAACTGGTATCCTTGAGAGACAGAGGTAATAAAATATGTAGTAGAAAGGTATGGTTACTACTTGTGCCAGACAGAGACATCTTAATCACAGGTTTAAGAAGCATTGGAAAGAACAAAATGTAAGAGGTTCCTGAGCCTTTCATGTGAACTTTTCCCATACAAAACAGAAATAAAGTAGAAAACACAGAGCACTGCAGGCTTTCAATACTGCTTGAATGGCTATTACAGCTATTTGACTAGAGTAAACAATATCACTGTTAGGGTGAACTGCATTGTCAAGGGCCAAAGGCAGAGTGCTTCTATGAAAGATGGTTGAGGAAAGCATGGAAGCTTGGAGGACAAGAGGAGAATGGCAATACAGACAAGGAGCAAGTGCTTGATAGCACTACAAGATGTGTGCAGGCAGAGATGCCAAAAGAAAAAAAAAAAAGAAAAAAAAAAAAAAAAGAAAGAAAAAAGACATTCAGAGGTATGGAAATTGCAAGCTAATATCTTCTTGCAAGCAAGGTTTACACTGAGGCATAACAACAGTTTTACCCATATGATAAAAGTATGATATGATTAGTAAATATCTCACTGGGAAAGAATTCAAGGTGGGAAGAAGTCACCTAAAAACAGAGACAAAAATTGTACATACAGAGAGGAGTAGGATGTAGAGGCAGGCAAGAGTCCCCCACAATGAGTTGTGCAAAACTTCACAGAAATAAATGTCACAAAGACATATCAACACAGTAACACTTGAACCCTCAGAATTCTAAAACATAGCAGACGCGGAACATTTAAAAGCAGGAAGTAATCTTTTTGTTCAGTGAATTTAATATGCTTAAAAACTTTCATTTGCACCTCCTGAAATCTGTTAGCAAGATATGGAAGCATAATTACCCCTGATTTTCTGAAAAGGAAAGTGAAGCTGTTACAAGTATACCAAGGATCAATGAGAGGGACAGATGTTGCATGCTGGGAGAATTTTAGTCGTATTCAAGGACTTCATTGCTTCTCTGACCTAGAGCAATTGGGTCACCAAACTCAGCTCGGATTTCAAAGGCTTTTTCCACATAGAGTGCACAAGGTTACCATCATTTGGAACTTTGCAATTCATTAGTTTTCAGTATTTGAAAAAGAGGGGAGAAGGGAAGAAGATGTAACTTTATCTTCGAATGTTAGGAACTTCTTTATTCCTTTTTTTTTTTTTTTTTTTTTTTTTTTTTTTTTTTTACTATCTTATTTTAATAAGGCATTATCTTCTTTAAGTTACTGGTTCATATGCCATAAAATTTTTCATGGATTTGAAAAATAAATTATATATTAAATTATCCTGTATTTAAACAAACAAACAAACAAAAAAATGAACTGGTGTGCAAGAGTTGGAACTGAAGTTTCATTATGTGATGAGGGCAAATATGGCCTAGCCCCACTTCCTACTGCTGGTGTTACAGCTATGGATAACTTCACTATATAGAAGTAAATAGGAGAAGATGACTGCAGCTTAAAGGATCCTGCCCAGAAAAGGTGCATTTTGCTCTGTGAAACATCTTTTTATGGGTTCACACAAAAGTGGTATAGGCTTTTCAGGTCTGCAAAATCATAGAGGAATTCACCTGTGGCTTTTCTTTATTTTATGAAAGAAAAAAATGGTTTTATAGCTAAAAAGATACACCTTCTGAGAACCATCTGCTGCTTTAATGAGCAAACAGCCTGCATGGTCCACAAAGAGCGAGAAGGCTTCCTGTAACATAGTGATATTTCATGGTCTTACTTTTCTTTCTAAAACATTGCAGACTGGAGAAATTACTACTGTAAACATGAAAAGCCTTTCACATAAGGAATTCCTCATAAGCCATTCTGCTACAGCAGTTTTCCTGTGAGTATTATTAATTTTTATAATTTAAAAAAAAAAAAAAAAAAAGTAACTGAGTAGTAGAGCAGAGATTTTGAAGCCAAAATCTGTAAAATCTTCTGTTCTGTTTCAGAGAAGGAAGATGGGGTAGAAATTTTAACAAATTTTCCACTAATTTTACTTAGTCCTTACTGTAGCTTTTGATTTTGTTTCTGTATTTCATATCTTGGCATAGTGTTAATCTTGGCATAGTGTTAAATTGTGTGGTACCTGCTCTCTCTATATATATGTTTGGAAACAAAAAAGACCAAGGATCACAAGTAAGTGAAGTTTTTTTATTATTATTATTAATTAATTTTATTTATTTATTTATTTATTTATTTATTTATTTATTGTGAGGGCTTTTCAAAGTATCTACAGAAAAAAATGTACTATTGTGAAAAAGATCCACAGAGGCAGCTGCTCTTAAAATGTCATGCACAGACACAAGGGTTGCACAAAGTTTCCACTACTTTTGAAAATGAGTGTTAAAATAAAATAATAATAATAAAAATCGTTGCAACAAATGCCAGACAGTCTGAATGGAAATTTTCAGTTTGGCAGATTTTCAGAAATAGAATGGCAGAGCAGAGGCAGAAGGATTTGACATTTATTTGCTTGTGTTTCGAAATCACATCTTGGTTGAGAAAGAGGGAAAGAGAAGAAATAAACATCCCTAAGAAAAGCAGCAATAGAAAAGGTACACTTTATGTTTTGTAGGACCCAGATTATATAATTACATTATGCCTTTCTTATCATGATTTATTTTATTTCTTAACCTAAGATTTAGAACACAGTAATCATATTTGGCTTTTGAACATAATAGCCTTCACTAGCATTCATTTTTTCAATTTTGGTTTGGGTTCATCTTTATTTATTGTAATTTTAGTTTCAAGTGCTAAGTTTAGCTCTCTTTCAATGTTAATTGCTATGTTTATTTTTCTTTTTAATTTTAGAGGCCTGCAGTACAGTTTGAACTGGAGATTAATTAAATTCCTCGTAAATCACATTCTGACAGGAAATGTTGGAATCCCATTGTGAACAGGGCCAGGCTATATTTAAAAATAATAATAATAATGAATCTTCTCATTCAGTTAGAATCCAGTGCAAATAAGAACAGAAGTTCAAAATGGCATAAAAATCCTCAGATTGTAAATTTGCCTCAGGAAAACAATAATAAAGCAAGACTTCTTAGATATAAGGTTACAATCTCTGAAATCTGGTACTTTATTCAGGGTTTTCCAGTTACAAACTCCATTGACTCTTTCTATTATCATCATCACTATGCTTTCAATGATGGCCTAAGGAAGAAAGCTGGCATCTATTCACATCTTACAAAGGAAAGCTCAGATTTACTAAGCACAGTCCCCTGAGTCACTGTGATTTTTTTTTGCTACTCACAGGGAAGATGTAAAGGAAAACATACCTGAGCTATGGAACATTCTTACATGCTTTCTCTTAATGTTTGTTTGTTTTTATCAACTCTAATAGCTAAATTGCATTTTGTAAGTGTAATTGATAGCAAAATGGTAAAAAGTATGTACTAAGACATTTGAGGTCTACAACCAGACAACAACAACAACAACAATAAAAAATCCCTTTCAAGGAGGACTTTCACTCATAGTTGGTACAATGTATCTGTTGCTTTATTCCCTGGATTGGATCCAATTTTTCATTATCAAAGTTCTCTGGATAGGGTGTCAAAAATATTAATTCCAGAAACTAAAAAATACAGGATGAAAATTATCCTTACCTCCCAGGGATGTTCCTGTCATTTTATCATAAAGATACTGTCTTCAGTACAAGCTCCTTATATGACATGGGTATAAATGTGCAGTAATATACACAAAGAAGCAGTTATATGCAAGTGTACCTAAAACTATACAGATAGTAAATATACCATTAAGAATTTTACCCTTAGGAGAATAAAAATTGTGCACTTGACAGATACTAGTCAGTTTGTTAGGATGTTCTCAGACAATGCTCAAAAGTTTAGGCAATGCAGTTAGACGCACAGTGCAGCTCAGCTCATACTATTAACAGCATATATCAAAGTTAACCACATAAAACTAAATTAGTTCAAAAAGCTATCAACAACTTATAATAATAAAATGACAAAATATCTTGTTATTTTAGGTGACTCAAAGAATGAAAAATATAGATGTTCATATGCATAACCCAGAGTTCAATATTCAATCCATACCAGCAAAATCAAAACAGGAGTAAGCTCTAAGTGAAGGTGAAGGCTTGGAAATTTAAGGAAGTGAAATTTATTTATTTATTTATTTATTTTTTCTAAAGAAGATGTCACCATTTAAAGACAACCTATACAGATAAAGGTTGTTACAAAAGCAGAGGAAAATAACCCCCAATTTAATATCTTCCTACATTTATTACCACAGGGATATATTAATATATTTTTAATACCTTCTTAAAGGTTAAATGGAACTGAAAGTTTCCCATAAGCAAGTATTGGAATAAATATATGCACAATTAAATTTTTGTGATATCTACTGTATAGGTTGTTAGAGAACAAAAGAGAGGGAAAAAAAAAGAAAGAGCAACCCTAAAAAAAAATAATAAAATAAAATAAATAAAAAAATGAGTGTTCAAAACTACTGAACAATTTAAAATTATTTCTTCAATCAGTTAAAAGCATTTCTTGCCCTAGAATACATCCTAGTGTTTGATATATAAATCACAGAATCACAGAATGGCCAAGGCTGGAAGGGACCTCTGAAGAACATCGAGTCCAACATCCCTGCTGAGCAGGATCACCTAGAACACATTGTACTGTTTGGTATCTAGGTGGGTTTTGAATATCTCCACAGTAAGACACTCTACAACCTTTCTGGGCAACCTGTGCCAGTAACTCACAGTTAAAGGAATGCCCTCTCATATTCAGTCAGAACTTCCTGTGTTTCAGTTTTTGCCTGTTGCCTCTTGTCCTCTCACTCTCATTTAATTTAATTAAATTAAAATAATTAATTAAAAATAAATAAAATACTTAAGTAATTAAAATAATTAAAAAACGTTTTAGCTTTCCTCCTTACTACAAAGGAGCAATTGTAGACTGCACTGATTTTTTAGAGTTGAAGAATGGACTCAATCTCAGGTCACAAAAGACTAAGCTAGTGTTTGCATAATTCCTTGGCCTGTTTTAGAAAAAAAATGTGATTTCATTATTTTCCAACTAATAGTTTCTTTCAGTGACTTTTCATTCTACAGAAGGTGCAGATGATACAGGAGTAACTTTTGCATAAACCAACTTGGTCTCTTCAATAGTCTTTCTATGCCACTTCACTGCAACAGTATAGTAAGTCAAGACTATTAGGGATAAATTGTTATAACTTCCAAATACTTTTCTCTCTCTCCTTTTTTTCTTTTTCTTTTTTTTTTCTTTTTTTAAATGTGGCTCTTTTTAGCAAGAGGAAGACCTCAGCTAAGTGTATCTTACAGGGTTATGCACTCTATGAAATTCTGAAAGCTCACTCAAAGCCCTTATCAGCAGTTAAATTAAAAATTTTCTTCGGAAACACAAGAACCTTCATGGTCAAAAGAGAGAGACCAAATACTCCTGGCATTTACTTCAAAACAACAAGAAGAAAAATGCATCTGTTTGTAGGGAACTGAGCACTTTGGGAAAACACTGGAATGGCAATTCAAAGTACCCACATTGTACATTTAAAAAATAGTAGTTTTATATTAGGATTAACATAGAGAAATCTGTGCTGCCAGTACTGTCTGACAAATGTCCCTCAGCTTTTCCAAGGGGAACACTTCTAGAGGCAAGAGGCTGAGTCTTCATGAGCCTCAGGCTCATGCTTAGGCTTCTGAGCAAAGATTGTCAACAAGGAAAACATTCTTGCCAACTGTAGTTGTGGTTTTGCAAGACCACTAAACACAATTTTTCTGTCTGAATATAGATTTCCTTATATTTGTCATGCTTTCCATATGGATATCATATGCTGTTCTGAATGTTTAATGCTGGAATATAAGTATATAGAAACGTTCAAAAGCCCTCTTATCTGTACAAACATTTGAGAATAAGCAATTACAAAAATACTACATAAAGCTTTAGAATGAAACACTAATCATAACTCACCTCAGCATAAACACAAAACCATATCCTATCCTGTTTATCACTGTTAAATAAATTAGTAAATATCAGAATGACAAGTACAAAAACGTAGCTTGCTTTCTTAGAGTGATGATGATAGTGTCATATGTGGTTTATTAATAGAAGTGTTGTTTTTTTGTTTGTTTTATGTATTTATATAGATATTCAGTTATTTCAAATTGTGGTATAAGTAACCATTATAATAAAAGAGAAAATGCTATTAAAATGTTACCCATCAAATTAGCCACATTTAGCAACCCCGAGAAGAGATTTGGAAAAGAGTAAGTGCTGACCAATTGACTCCATAGACTGTCAGATCATGGATGACTTTTGGCATCATCTGAAAGGGTCTCTCTTTTTCTAGCAGAAAAAAAAATAAAAATAAATAAATAAAAATTCATTGCTTTAAATGATCACATTTTGCAACTCAGCCTCAGAACAGAGCACATTTCACTTATCCTAAATCAAAATCAAAATCTGCCTTGTCACTATAAGTTTGATACAACGGTATTTATTTTCACTTTAATTACTGATAGTAGTCTGATTTCTAGCCTAACTCAATATATTTAGTTTCTTGTTCTGCCTAAAATTTCCATAGAGATGACAATGATGCTAGGACTAGGAAGTTAAGACAATTATGATAGGACTATGAAAGTATGTACTTGTCAAATGCAATAATTTAGTCTAGTACTGAAAGACAGAGGTAAATCTTTACATTTTCTGTACCCTTGTAGTCAGTGAAATGGAAGAGGAATCAAATTGTCCTGAAAGGGACAAGTGGGGAGAATATCACCTGAAGAGCCCATTTACAGGAATATTTATTTCCCTTGTAGATGGGAAAAACAAAGAGCACATGAAGTAAAAAAATGACATTATCACATTAGCATTAGACAATCTGATGGAATGAACATGGCCAAAATAAGGGGTACTTGGCTCATATTCAGCCAACTGTCCACAAATACCCCCAGGTCCCTTTCTGACTGGCAACTTTCCAGACACTCTTCCCACAGCCTGTAGCACTTCTTGTTGTGCCTCAAGTGCAGGACCCAACATGGCCTTGTTGAAATTCATACAGTTGGTCTCAGCCCATCAGTCCAACCTATCCAGATCCCACTGTAGGTTTCTTCTACCCTTGCACAGATCAACACTCAGGCTCAACTTGGTGTCATCTGCAGACTTACTGAGGATGCACTCAATCCCCTTGTCCAGATCATTGATGAAGATATTGAAGAGAACTGGCCCCAGTACTGAGCCGTGGGGGACACCACTACTGACTGGCCTCCAACTGGATTTAGCTCTATTTACCGTGACTCTTTGAACCTGGATGCCCAGCCAGTTTTTAACCCAATAAAGTGTATACCTGTCCAAGCCTTGAGCAGCCAGCTTCTTCAGGAGAATGCTGTGAAGTCTAGTGGGATAGACTTTAGGGATAGTAATAGTATCTCTTTTAAAAAGTAGGCCTTACTGAATACTGGACAGTAGGCCTTACTGGATAGACTTACTGAAGTCTAGTGGGACCTGCCTTTGATAAACCCATGCTGACTGGGCCTGATCACCTGATTTTGCTGTAAGTGTTGTGTGATTGCACTCAAAATAATCTGCTCCATAAGCTTCCCTGGAACTGAGGTCAGAATGACAGGCCTGTAGTTCCCTGGATCCTCCTTCCAAACCTTCTTGTAGATGGCCTTCACATTTGTTAGACTTACCCTGATATCCAGGACTGCTGATAAATGATGGAAAATGGCTTGCAGAGCACTTCCGTCAGCTCCCTCAGTACCCTTGGGTGGATAGAGGTTAGATTCATCAAAGCACATCATAGTTGTCTTGACCTTATCAGACTAAAGAGACACCCAGAACTTGCCTATGCTTTCCAGAAACATCACCCACACAAGGAATGTAGCCCAGAGTGCTGAGGGACCAAAGCTAGGACCTCATTCCTGCAAGTAAAAGTCCTCAGAGATTCACAGTTTAAATGCTTCTGAGAACATAGCTGAGCTCTTTGGTGTACCACAAGTATGCAGCCGTTTTGCTAAAAAGTCCCAGCTGTATAGTAATCAGCACACATTTTAATCTATCCTTTCTTTGCTGTGAAACTCCAATAGAGCAGAATAGATAAATTTAACAAACATCCACTGCATTCTGTTATAATTTTCACTTGAGCCAGAACATCAATTCAACAAAACATTTAATGTCTTGGATCTCTAACAGAGATTAGACATGGGGGACTGAGGACATAAAAGGAGGAAGCTGATAAGGATGTCACCCCAAAATACTAGTCAGGGTTATATGTTCTCTGTTGCATATCAAAACAATGGAGAGGGTACTACATGGCATATCTCCCTCTATCCTCCAACACTGCAGTCACAGCCAACCCTAAGAACTGAGATCAGCCCTTGGTGGTATCATCTAGCCATTCCAACTGTGCTGTTTGCAACTGAATGCATTTTGCTGTTGTTGTTTTGTTTCACATTTCTTTGTTTTTAATCAATAAGAAAACCCAGAGAAAGTTTTTAGTAAGGCCTACTTTTTAAAAGAGATACTATTACTATCCCTAATCAGTAGAGCAATTTTTAGAGCACAACACAAATGGTATCTGACAACAAACAACACATATAGTCTGTTATTTAACTGAACAATGACATTCCAATTTTGTGAATATCTTATGGAGAACTTCCTCTGCAACTTGTCACTGAAGTGAGTGTTTATCCTTCCGCTTCTTAGAAAAAAATAAAAACTTTGCATTTCTAAAGTTGGATATTTGGTTTCTTTAAAGTGAGCACCTCAACTACTCCATGCTGTACCACAGAAGGTTCTGCCATCTGTGCATGATCACTTGCTAATGGGGAAGGTCTAATCTCCTGTTTCATCTGGAAGGTTTCCCTGTCCAGTAGACAAGCATTCCTTTTCCAAGCTGCAAGGCTGCAGCATAGAGGCTGCAACATAGAGGATGTAAAGGCTGTAAAGAAACAAGACAGACAAAAAACCTGTGAGGGATAGTTCTCATTTATGAAGTCACAAATGAGTGCTCCCCTTGAAGCCTGTAAAGAACCGTTCAATTTTGTAAATCATAGAATCATAGAATATCCTGAGTTGGAAGGGACCCTTAAGGATCAAGTCCAACTCTTGATATATGAACTTGAAATATATGAACTTGAAACGGATCTTTCTGCCTGGACACAAAAAAAATGGATTATTTATCCTTAAGTTAATCATTTTATTTACCTGGATATATTGTGTAACTCATATTCTGCTGAAAAGAATACAAAAATAATTATGGATAAATATATCAAAATATTGGTATAAAATAATTAATGAAAACTGACCATTGTGACTTTAAAAATATTCTAAAAAAAGTAGCAGATTTTATAACAATAACACACTTAAAGTTAGCTTATGAGATAGATTTTATAGTAATCTGCAGAACCATATCATTCTAAGAATTTTTATTTTTGATAAGATTAAACAGATAACTAACAAATTTGGCCTTAGCTAAAATTTAATCTCCTCTGTGAACAAATGTATCTCACACACAGACAAAAAAAATAAAAATAAAAATAAATAAAAAATTACTTGTTTTATTTAAAGTTATATTAGAGACTGGATGTCTATCCAAGAAACAGAAAATTATTAATATTTTTTCTGCTGACATATTGCAGAAACTGAAAATAGCATTTATAGGTATAATTAATATGTAATTGTATATAAACCATAAACATTTAAAATTTTGACACAAAATATAAAATAATAAAAATGATCTTTTTATTCTCCCTAAATTTGAATCTAAAAGTAATGCTGAGAACTACTGTAAGATGCTGATTCGAGAAAATTTTTCAGATCTATGTCTACTTATGAAAATAATCAAATACTTCTACAGGTTAGACCATGTAGTCTTATAATTTGTTAACAAATGAATTTCTATGCTTTTGAAAATAAATATTTTATATTTGGAGAATTAAAGCTATGGGTTTGACAGATAGAGAGATGTCTAAAGACAGAAATAGATACTATAGCTTGTAAACTCTACTGAAATCAGTCGGGGTTATGTGTTACTAATATATTCAGAAGCCTAAAAAAATGTGAATCTACTCAACGAGTCAACAGTTTTGGAAGAAAATATCATCATCAAAATGAGTGAGATTGCATGCCAAAATTTCCAAAGATTTTGAGAAACATTTAAAAATTATATGAAAAAGAAATATTGTTTGTGCTTCATGTTGTCACACCTTTTAGTCTATGAGACTGAAAAAAATGACGAATTTGTATTACTGTTAATTATTGTTAAAATTACTGTTAATTATTGTTAAAACATTCACTTTTTTCCCATTCTTTTGATTTGACTGCACTTCAAATAGAGGAGTACTTCCTTGGGAGGTCATGTGTGACACACAACCATAAATATCTGGCATATTTTCCAAAGCATGAGCTGTGGTGCATCTTTTAAACTATAAACTGCATCTTGAGAATCTTAAAAGTGCTTAAAAATCAATAATTGAGTGTTTTGTATGAGCATCATCTACTCTCTAGTGATGTCTTAAGAGGACTTTAAAAAAAGGTCATTGTGTAATACTTGAGAAAGTGTAACTCCTCTCACCTTCAGCATTAAAACACCTCTTCATCTTAAAGAAAAAAAAAATAAATTAATAATTGCATAATAATTGAATACGAAGTAAATAGTTTACTTCCACATATAGATATTGCATACCAAAATAATATTCCTTGTAGGATGACTAAAATTTCACTGTAGATAGTCAATGCAGATACATGTCAGAATCACATGGAAAATTTTATAATTTTTATAATCATCAAATATTTTGGGTTGGGATCATCAAGTTCAAACCTCCTTGCCATGAGAAACCTTCATCTGCGGGAAAGGAAACCTTCCACAAAATCAGGTTGCTCAAAATGCCATCCAGCCTGGCCTAAACACTTCCAGGGATGGGGCATCCACAAGTTCTCTGGGCAATCTGATCTAGTGCCTCACCACCCTTATAGTAAAGATTTTCTTCCAAATATCTAGATCTGTTCTCCTGTAGTTTAAAACTCTTTCTGCTTGTCCTCTTTCTACACTCACTGGTAAAGAGTCCCTCCCCAGCTTTCTTGTAAGCCCCTTTTAAGAATTGGTAGGCCACTATAAGGTCTCCCCAGAGCCTTCTCTTCTGCAGGCTCTCTCAGTCTTTGTCTGTAGGAGATGGGCTCCTGCCCTCTGATCATTTTTATGGTCCTCCTCTGTACTCGCTTTAACAAATCTATGTCTTTCTTGTGCTATGGGCCCCAGAGCTGAAAGGACTACTCCAGGCGGGGTCTCACAGTGGCAGAACAGAGTGTGAAAAATCACCTACTTTGACCTGCTGGCCATGCTTCTTTTGATGCAGCCCAGGATACGGTTGGCATACTGGTCTGCAAGTGCACAATGCTGGCTCATGTCAAGTTTTTCATCCAAGCCCTTCTTCATAGGGAAGCTCTCAAACCATTCAACACCCAGTCCATATTGATGTTTGGGAATGCCCCAACTCAGGTGGAGGACCTTGCACCTTATTGAACTTCACCAGGTTCCCATTTTGGTGTGTATATATAAATACTTATAAATGCATAAAACAGATGCCATATAAAGATATATATAGGTATGTATGTGTGTGTGTAAATATATATGGTATATATTCTGTTATACTGCTTTTGGAAACAATAACATCCCTAAGTATTTCAAGTTTAATTCTATTAAAACAACAGCAACAATAACTAATGTGCAAAAACTGAGTATAATTCATACACGTGCAGGTGAAGTCACATAATGACTTTGTGACAACATGTGACATAATCAGCTGTAACAGGCAGTGGCATGGACACAACTTCTACATCCACAGAGATTTTTTTGGGGAAAAGGAAGGTTTCTGGATGCCAGTTAAGCTTTGTTGCATAGTAACTCTTCATCTGCCCAGTCCTTTCAATCCTACACATTCACTGATACATAATTCTGATTAACTTAAAAATAAGAAGGAAAAAAAAGATACCTATTCTGTTGATTGACTCTAGACAAACAGGACAGAGAGGTAGGAATCAGTTATTATCAATTTTGGCAACAAAAGTACTTACACCCACTTTAAAGTAGCAAGTTCTTTATTTGATCTATTCTTTAGATCTTCAAGTAAAGCCAAATTAAGTCAGAGGAAACATTTCTGTAAACTTCAGAACTTTCATCACAGTGAAAAGAAACCTATGAACATTCCAATTTTTTCACCCTTCTAGTACATCTTTTCAAAAGAATGTTTATGCTAATGTAACATGCATGTATATGAGGCATATATACATCATCTACTGCTTCACTGAGTTTTTTGAATGAATTATATTTACCTTCATAAATGAATTTTAAATTTGTAGGATTGTGAAGGTAGAGAGTTGCTTGTTTTAAACTTAATTGGAGGTTATATTCTCTATGAGAATATTTAGTTCTAACAGTAGATTAGTAATTTGGCCTAAAGGATTTAAAATTATCCATTTTCCATCTCCAACTCCCACAGTCTTTTGGAATATGTACTACGTCTAGTGGAATATTCTACCACCTCAGCTTTTGTTGTACCACAAACAAGCTTTAGAATACTTGTTAAAACTCAGCATAAACTAGTCATAACAAAAAGCTTGTTACTGATTCTGTTAAAATGCATACTGTGACAGAGAGGCATTTTCATACTAAGAATCCAGTTTATTTCTATTTCTTTAGTAGACAGGGCTAAAATGAAAGCTTCTGGGGACAGCGATGTCAGGCAATTTTGTGAAGTTTTCTCTGCAAAGATACTCTCCCTCAGGCTGGCTTCAAGCCCTCTAGCTCTCTGTTCCACTGGGTATTTCCATAGTAAATTGCCAAGGATATGCAGATTTAAGTGAATTAGATTCCATTGCAAAAGTAATCTGGGTTCCTGAAAATGTCACAGATGTGTTAGACATATTCCTATCTCAGGGGTGTCTCATCATGTTGCAAATTAACATTCACTACAGATTATGCCATAAAAATTGCACTGAAGTATATTGACATCACCTCTGCTCTCAATGTTCCATTTTTCTGCTTTGTATCAGTTATTCTAAAAGAAAACTCAGTAAATGCACAATATAATGATAAAGAGAATAAACAGATAAACAGAATAGAATTGATTTTTGTATATAGTGCACAGTAATGAATGGTTCTATAGAACTGTGCCACAATAATTTTTAAAGCAATGCTGCCTTATCAGTTGACATCTGAACCTGCACTAATTCAATTGCAGAGCAACAGGTTTTCCTGGAAGCTTAAGCTGTATTAGAACAATTGTCTGTAAAATACCTGTCTGTGGTAATAAGATTTGCTAATTGTATATAACAAATTTACAAGAAGTTCCTTAATTCTTTACAGAACCTGTAACAGGGTGAACTCAATTTTCAGGTGCATGAATGACTGAGAGTAGTGTTGAGCTTCTACAGACTTTCCAAAAGTAAAACATTATCCACTGAAAATTTGTTGCTAATGTAAATTATACTGGTGTTATTACGTACTCATATTGCAATATATGATGCAAGTTGTGCTTTGTTCCTGAAAAAAAAAAAAACAACAACAAAACAAAACAAAAAACAACAACAACAACAACAAAACTGAAATATGTCTGACTTTCTGATGAAAAGAACATCCTTTTCTTTGCTTGAATTTTATTTCAGGACTGAATATGTAAATCTTAGAGAACAGAAACTTGAACTGTAGAGGTCAAGGAATGCCAAAATAAAATGTCATAATATTCTGATAAGCTTTTATTAAATTGTCTTAAGTTCATATTTCAATTTTACAAAACCTAAAGCAGATATGAATTGGGATCCTTTCACTTCCCCTTTTTTCAACTTTGTGTAGCTCGCTGAGACTAACGGTCCTTTTATTTTATTTTTTTCCCTTTTCAGTTTTTTTTAGGGCTACTGTACAATATATTTCTGCTTTAAGAAATTCTTATTATTTATGGGGTTACTAAGGCCAACAAAGAAGAACTAACTAGACCACTGAAAAGCTGAGTGGATCTAAAAACATAAAATCGTGGAAGGAATGGGAGGGCATGCTACCGGTGTAGATTACTTTTATTGTTTCTCTGTAGACTATACAAGAGGATGGCTTTCTTCTTACCAGGTCAAATTTAAGTAACAAAGAAATCAATATGCAAACACTTAGGAGAGAAGAAGATGGTGAATGATAAATGACTAAGATCAGTTTAATAAAGCCTATCAGGCCACAATAATCAAAAGCCTTCTATGAAAAGAATTAAAAGAGATGTTTGCTTGGTAAGGTGATTTTAACTGTTCTCATAGATTCTAATAAGAGTTCTCATTCAATCTATCCTGGAAGTTTTATAGAAGAAGTTGGAAATTAGGACTGGAGTACACCTCAGAAGGCTATCTAGTCCATCTCCAGGGCCCAAGACACACGTGGCAGGAAACCTAGCACTAATCTATTTGTCTAAACATTTCCTAAAAACCTCCAGCAATGAAGACTCCAAAGTCTCCTTAGGCAAACTATTCCTATTCTTAACTGTCCTTTAGAGTAACATTGCTGTTCATGATAGTCACGCTATCCATCACTTCTTGCCCTGTCCACAGACAAAGAGCTTATTCTTTCCCTTTTAGCACCAACGTTTTACATATAGAAGCTCCAATATTTCTGTGGAGTTTTCTGTGCTAAAGATTCTTCTATGTTTGCATACAATTCATCTTCCAGTACTCATAATAAAGATTAAAGAAACTAGGTAAAATTTGAGGGGAGACATGAAGGGAGGTATTGGAGATAGAAATATAAAACAGTACTTATAATATTATAGTATAAATTGTTATACTATTTTAAAGTAGTACGCATAAAATAGTACTCATTCCAATATTAATACCAGTAGTCTACAGCTGTGTGTTGAGATATGCTGATTATGTTACCACTTAGCAGAGCTAGCAAAACCCTATAAGAGTTTTTCTTATTGTATAATTTAGATCAACCTTAAAAGTAGTCCAAAGAAAGGTAACAATAATGAAAGATAACCACAATTATGTAGGGATAGGTTCTTCCATGAAGCTAAATGCATACTTATTTAATCTTATAAACTTCACCAAATATATATTTTAGAGGTGTGATCTCCTTACCATAAAAATGGCAGCATAAAAAAAAGAAAAAGAGGTATTTATATCTATCTCCACTGAAACAAAGATCATTATCTGAATACAAGATTTTAAATAAAGTAGCTCATAGATAAAAGCTACATTCTAAACTTTTTTTTTTTTTTTTTTTTTTAAATAGAAAAAAGTATTTGAGATGAATAATGTACATAAATCAAGGAGGTTATAGCAGTTATGAACTATTTAAAGAAGTTGTGATTTGATGCCAAAAATTATTTACTAGGAAAGTTCTTTAACCACACATGTAGTTAGGCATTCTGAGAGATTTTTGTTATCAGTATTACCCTCACCATCTTTTAGAGGTTTTGTTTTTCATATGTCAGTTACACTAAATTCCAAGAAGACAGAATCTGACATGAAAATTATTAGCCAAAAATATGATTTTGTCGTAATTATGATCATTTTCTACTGACATCTTTCCAACTTTCCAACTGTAGGGCAGTCAAATGCAGTATTATGTTTACTCTGAACCTGTTTCTTAAAAATATAAAATAAAATAAGACCACTTTTTCTGTTCCCACTTCTTCATATTTTAGCCATACAGAGTTACTGCTGGTTACTGTATTCATTATTAGTATCTTGCAAGTATCTTGCAATATACTTATATTACAAGTATCTTTACTCATGTGAATAGTCTAGTTGAAGTCCACAGTATACATCATGCAACTGAATTTATTAAGATAAAGTGTGGAAAATATAAGCAGTGTAAAAGATACAAAAATATGTACTGTAAAAAGTGAGCATTTAAAAGAAAGCCTATATGTATGAACTGTAGATATCTTTATGAGCTTTTACACATATGATTTACTTGTCAAAGACATACAGTAATAGTTCAAAATTACACAATACTGAGTCCATCCATAGATGTATTACATACATGTCAATGAATGTATCTTACACTTCTGTAAAATTAATTAAATTAAATTAATTCTGTAAAACTTCCACTGAGGATGCTGTTTGCAGAGTTCATATACTTCTATTGATATTATAATACATCACTGTCTCCTACACTTCCTTTTACTCTCAACCATTATGTATAGACTTTTCCATTGACATCATAATTTAGCTACTGAAAAGTAAGGAAAAATACAAAGGACATTTTTAACTTTTTCTTTCATATTTGAAATGTAAATATTCAGCACATTTAGATAGGCTATGCTACTAGCATATCTGAATGACAGAAATGGAGAAGTTCAGTTCAAAAACTTTCCTTATATTTCCAATGCATTCTGTGAAAACATAGCTGGTGTTGACTTCTTTCTCTCTCTCTCTTTTTTTTTTTTTTTTTTTTTTTTTTTTTTAATCTGAAAATCTGAAAAGTGGGCATTTTTATCTTTATGATAGAAATGCTGAGTGATGGGCTGGTTTGACATACATACCAAAAACTACATGAAGATTAAAGGTAAACAAAAACTTCCTCCTACACTCCAAAGTAGCTTTCTATTCCTTTGTTTAGGATTTTCCAAAAGTGAAAGGGAAGAGAGAATTTCACTGTCATTTCCCCACCTAAACAAAGGGAGAGAAACAGTGACTATCTCCTCACCCTAAAATACATCACTTGATGCATCACAGCCAATATGGAGTCAGCATACAAACTCTTTGCAAAAGAGAAGAAACTCTGCTTAAGGCACAGAGCCATTCAAGACTTTTACAATGTCAAAGACCAACCTAGTCATAAGCGATCTTATGTAAGAGCTGGAGGTTACCTTTGAAATAATGAAATAACATGTAGAAAATCTAACTCTGAAACTTTTCACCTGTCTTGGCTTAAGCGAGACATTTAATTAAATTTTACTTTAGGGTGTTTTGCTAGTTAATTAAATGCAATGTGGTAATGCAGAGTTCAGTGCATATCTTTTGTGATTACTATTCTTCAGATACAGCACCTGTCTCTCAGTCTAATAAATTCTTCAGTATGCAGCAGCCTCCAGCATTTCAGGGTGGTGTGACAACATACATGGAGACAGAGGTATGACTGAAACCTGAACCTTGGTATAGATCTGTCTGCTTCCTACCTTATCGTTAGTTTTCATGTCTCTTCACTGCAGGCTGTATCTCACTTGACTCTTACTTTCTTCATATTGATGGAGACTTTGAAAGCCAAAAACCACTATAAGGGCAGGAAATGTAAAGTGTGGTCACTATCTGCAACCTATTATAAAACAAAATTGCTCAGTATCCTTTGTGTAACATGAGGTTTCATTTATTGATTCAGAGTAACATCATCATACCAGAAAATTCCATAATGTATTACTACCTTTCAACAACAGAATGACCCGGGGGGAGGGGGGGGAGGGGGATAGGAGGGGGGGAAGATATCAAATGTTTTATAAAATAATTCTGCTCTCCTTATTTTCCATATAAGTCTTATCTACCCCCACATGGGATACAACTGAAAATGGAAATTGTCATAGACTTTTCTTTATCTAGCAAACTTCATCTTTCTGTGGATAAACTCCAAAATGGAACATCTAGCAGATCCATCCTTTTTATGTACTGGAATGTGGACATTCCTACATTTCTGACACTGCCCTTGAAGACAGATACTTCTGCTTATATCGTTACAAAGTAGTCCTGCACATATAAATAAATATAGTCCATTGAATCATCTTTAGGTTCAAGTTACAAATAAAACAACACAAAACCTCACATAGATGCAACTGATAGAAAATGGTTGATAGGTATATGCAAAACATAAAAGACACCTCATCATTTCCTTGAATAACCCATTCCAAATGGTAGATATATTTGCCTTTTAAGACAAGTTATCTTCTCTATAAATTGCCTTCCTCTATAAGTTAACTTTTCCCCTCAAGATACCTTTTATATCCCCTGAAGATTACACACCTAGAGAATGGTAATGAATAGGACTTTGCTCCTTCATATTTATGAAGACAGAAGTAATTAATGACTTAATGATACTCAGATGTTTTAATTATGGAGGTTCAGGGTATATTCAGATTTATAATTCACTCCTTTCCTACTTAAAAAGTGAATGCACTCTTTTTTCCTCCATTTCTAATAATGATACCTTATATCTTAAGGATTCTGTACCCATCAGTCAAAGATAATGACAACTTTTTTGAATGTACAGAGTAATTACAAAGAAATCCACAGCATGGACTTCAATCATGCCTTTTACATTTCGTTTGAATTAAAGTTTTATTTTGGTGCTGGTATACAAGCAGGTGTCAGGACCTTTCTACACTTGAAAATACAGTTTTATACAAGTCATACACAACTTCCTGATGGAAACACAAAGAGCACTAGTCAAGAAGGCTGTATAGGCAAGGCACCAAACAAGAAATTCATATTCTGCTATCCTCTGATAGTTTCTGAAAACATTTCAGAGATGGATAGAAATGCTACTCCACAGTACATATATTTGTTGTGCTGCTAACTTTCCAGGAAAAACACAGATGAGCTCTAGACAATGTTACATTTGGTACCTATTCCAGACAGCTGATAAATAAGGATTTTCTAATACTCTTGGCAGACAGATCAAATGGCAGTGAATCCAAAAGGATGAATACAACAACAAAAACCACACTGTATGATAACACGACTTTCTATCGTGATTGTATACTGCAGGAGGATGAATTCAAAATTCCCTTTCTTACCTAGATTACCAAAACAAGTACACTTATACTTATTTCTCCAACTTAAATTCAGCTCTACAATGAAATGGATAATCTGCCTGTTATCTGTCATTAAGAAAAAAGAAAAAAAAAAGAGAGAGAGAGAAAGAGCTTTACTTTTTACCCACTGTAAATACAGGAATAAACAAATAAATAAATAAAAAAGAGAGAGATTTTACATTTAAGGTACAGAATTAAAAACAGGGAGATCTACATGGTCTAACCCAACACAGAAGTTGACTCACACTGTTACCTTACTTACTCATGCAATAGATTCACAATCTGTTAAGCATGGCAAAGCATATACATATAACAGTAAGGTATCCTGCAAAACATTTGGAATTTATAAAAGAAACATCCTGCTATGCAAAATGTAACTCATTGAAATGTCTGTCAAGGAAATATCTATCTTGCTTATCACTGGAAGTCACAAGTGAGAATTAAGATTTCATACCAAACTAAGCAAGACTTTTTAGGACAGGACAATGCTATTGAGATTACTGTTCTTCAGCATTTCAGAGTGCTATGTGTCATTTATTATTAGGTCTTCCAATGAGATAAACGACTACTTAACTTCCATCAAATGTCTTGGCTTAATCTCTACAGATTAAAAAAATTTTGTTTAGCCTTCTCAAATTTCTATTTTCTTTGCCACTGAGCTATAAATTTATCAAGACATTCATTGTAGTCTTACCTAATATTGACCACCTGCCTGAGGTTTTATCGATGAGAAGTATTTATTCACTGAAAAGCGTGGTGATGAAGCAATAGTTATGGAACTCAGAAAGTTCTGTTTTTGCCTTTATCAGAAGGCAAATGTGCATGTGACTTTCTAGAAAAAACTCAGGCTTCATTCTTTCCCACTTCAGTGGTAAGGAAAAAAATCTGCTTTGAAAGCAATTTTCAAAGTTGGCTATATTGACATCATACGCATAGCTTAAAAGGTAGCTTCAAGAATATGACTCCTAAGCTTGTTAATAGAAAATGCACACCTAATTTCCCTCACCTCCTTTACTCAACATACACAGAATGAGAGAACAAGTAATGCATTATGCACACCTGTCCATATTTAAGTATAAATAACATATTGATGGTAGATTAGATGGTAAAAAAAGATTGCAACTCTGTTCATGCAAAACACACAATGACAGGAGTAGTGTTATGAAGAATGTAAAGGACTCACGGAAATAAAACAAAATTTCTGGTACTGTAACAAAGACAACAAAAGTTACTCAGTAGCAGACCCAGGGAATTATTTCCACTCAGATGGTAATGTGTCAGTTGTCTTTTTCTAAGCAAAAGGCATTTGCCCCTTCCAAGTGAATAAAGCTCATTAAATTGCTTCCTGTTTCAGAATCTGTGAAACCAGAGGGTGAACATCCTCAAGAAACCTGTCTAGGTTTAATACAGCCAAAGAGGATGCTTCAGGAGCTTCTTGTGCTAGAGGAAACTTGATTTTCTGCTGAATAGGGGTTGAAAGATCAAAGATCATGAAATGTAGACAAAATAACAGTACAGACAATGACTCTTCTGCTTTTAAAGTCACAAACCCCACAAGAATGAAAAGGTATATGGATTCATCTTCTGTATCATAGCAAAAAATATTCAAGTAGAAAACATTTCTCTTTGAAGAAAAAGTGCTAAGAAGCATCAAAAGAAATAAAAAGCAAAAAACCATCAGCCATACTAACCTGTTGCTAAGTTAGTAACAACAAAATAAAGCTTGCAATATTAATGAAGATATGTACCCGCATAAGTAGAAGATAAAGGAAAAAAAAAAAGAACAGATCTTTTTGAAATGGAAGTTTCATATAGTGCATATATTCTGGAGTTTGAGCAATTTGTTTTGAAGTTTGTTTTGAATGTGAACCATTGGGTTAAATGGGTGAAAACAATCAAAACACATAGTTCACAAAAACAAAGTTGAGGTATGAGTCACAGTCTGATGGCAAGTAGATTAAATGTTTGTTTTTAAGTCATGCCATTTCAGTGCTACTTGATAGGCCCCATTGACTACATCCTTCAATTCTGTGTAGGCATGCCACTGACAAAGAATGCCCAGCTCCACAAAAACACCGGTGGCATTACAAGATGTTGAAGACAAACTCAGAAAGTGGTTAGGTATTCTCATATAAATATTTAAATTTAAATTTAAATTTCACTTAGATCTTATTGAAATGTTTAAATGCATTGTTAGACATTAGAAGTACAATTTTCCCTACCATTTCAAAACTGGAAAACTTGTAGAGATATTTAGTCTAGTTTTAGTTAAACAAACAAACAAACAAACAAAAGCTAACAATGTCTATTGTCTGGGAGTTTGAATTTTGTAAAATGCTATCAAAGACTAAGAAAGTTGTTGTTAAGTCAAACAACTTTCATCATGTTCTTGTTATGTATGAGTAGGACTGACCAATGTATGAGACATTTTTACCATGAAAACAACTTATTTTAAATTTTAATTTTTATATTTCTGTTTTGTAACATGATTAACTTCCCTGGTAATGCTAGAGGTAAGCTATAAATCTTGTGGCTGAAATTTTCATTTTGTTGTATATATTGTTTGGTACATAGCAAGAAAAATCTTAGGAAAACAAATGTCCATTTCCAAAAGAAAATCTCCCTGTCACTCTGTTGCTGACAACATTAATAAATTTTTCTCCAAAATTCTGTACAGCATAAGAGATATCCTTTAAGGAACAGTTTCCTCAGATAGCTTGAGGAAACACTTAATGAATACTAGCAGCAAATTCACGGACAAAGAAGTATAACTGAATTGTGTGAAAATGGTGTTTACTATGCTGATATATACACAGACTTCTGTGTACCCAGAGAACTTGTATCCTCACACACACTTACGTGGTCTACTCTAGCAGATATTACAGTCAACTGTGATGTCCAAGGACATGCTCTTACCTTCTTCAGGGTAGAAGATACATGTGTATATTTCTGTTCTCAAAAATATTAGTGTGGAAGGTAAAATTCCTTGAACTAAAGAAAAGAGTACAACAGCTTACTAGGTCAGTCTGTGACCTATGTGCACCGAGGAACATATGAGCTGTATCTGTAAAGTCTACTAATTTAATTGTACAGAAAATCTGGACATCCAGTGGAAAACATTTAGTCTCCAGGCTGAGCAAATGCTCCTCCTTGTACTTCTTTCAAAGCAAAGAATTCACCAGACCTAACTCGTTCCCAGGTAAAAATAATGTTTATATTTCCAGTGACTTCAGGAAAGATTTAGCTTCATGTATTCAGAATACTTAGGATTCAACCATCTTAAATACAAAAGGCCTAGGTTGGGATTTCTTTCTTCCTTCTGACCTACTAAGTTACAGCTATTATCTTAGTATTGCTATTGTTCTCAGCAGGAAGACAAATCTCACCTTAAATTGAGAGAATCTATATTTAAAGTCTGAAGTGTATGGATTCTGAAATTCTCTGTAAGAAGGTTCTTTTTGTGTAGTACTTTGCACATAAAACATGCTTGATTCAAAGAAAAGATGTCATAGATTCAGACAGGAATCCAAAAGTCAAACTAGGTCCTCCTTGGTTATCATCATCACCAAAAAAAATAAAAAATAAAATAAAATAAAAATTAGATTTGGTTAATAACAGTATCAACACAGAAAGCAAGAAGGAAGCCAGTTAATATGACTTTAAAGTGATAAATACAGTCCCCTGGTCCCTACCAATGAAATGAATAGGTAAATTCTTAGTAAATCGAAATGTACAGTTTACCTATTGAATTGGAAAAGAGCATTTATTTGTTGTGCAAAGTTGTTTTAGAAGTTTAAGTATACAACAATTAATTATAAATGTTCTAAAATAAAGTGTTATTATTGTAGAACCTACACAAAAATTCTGAAAACAGATATCATTAAAGAACAGAATTGTTTAATTCAGTAAGAAATATAAATGTAAAAGTTCCACACGCTCATTTTAACCAAGGGTAAATGCTCTCAAAATAAAGAATAAATGGATATTGTTATGCTGTTTGAAAGAGTAGTAGGGAAGTCTGAGGAGTAATTCTAGTCAGCTGCTCATAAACACCATTTTATTTACCTTTCATAGAAAAATCATTTAGGTGGACACTGTGATGTACTGTAGAATTTAGAAATCTGAGAGGCTTGGTTATACTGCAAAGCAAACTAAGAAAGATGAAGTAATACATTTAAATTTTGTTTAAAAGTAAAATATTTGCATCTTTTTGTCAATGTTATCATCAAAGTACTGTCCACCATTAACTTCATATTCTCTGATGCAAAGCTGCTGGCTATTTTTTCTTATGGCTTCCTTGTCTTATATAGCAAGTGTCACTATTAGGTCTCTGGGGGTATATAGTAAAGTGTAATTAATACACACATACTGATTTTTCTCACTCTTTCTGTAGTAAAACCCATTCAAACAAACAAACAAACAAACAACAAAAAAGCCACTTCTTATTATTTATTTTTTAAATCTAAGCTGCCAGCAATACAGTTTTCATAGAACTGGAAATAGTTTCTTCAATACAAGAAAAAAAAATACAGTCAAGTTAGAAAGTATCTATTAGAAGTAGCACAACAGGGAGATTTTTAGAGAATCAGTAATCAATGATCTTTTCCTGAACTGCTGAATAAAGTAAACCAGATGAATTTAGATCAGTTGGTTGGCATAAAAAGAAATGTGGAATGCTGTTGACAGGCAAGTCTTTGTTATAAATGAGTCAACTATATTAAGTTTGCTTCAGTCAAATTGTCTGTCATTTGTATATGTCCACAAACAAGATACAAATGAAAATCTTTAGAAATATACCAACTATGAATTCTTAAAAGATATGTAATAGAATGAGGATTCCATTTGTTACCTATGAGTATCTTCTTAATGGGTTGTCAGAAACCTTCACTTTCACTTTCAATGTATACATAGAAAATGACAAAAAACAAAAAGTATGACAACATTATGTGTTTTAAGGCATGAGAACAAAATATACCACTTAAAGGCAGATTGGAATGAAAAAATAAATAAATAAATGAAAGAACAAAGAACAAAATGCTCATTTTTCTAAGTCAGAAAAAAGGAACAAAATGGGACCACTGTGTTCTAAATTAAGATAGAGAAGAGTGAAAATGTGTTTTTCTTGTCTGATAAATGTGTTGAAGTGAAAGTTTGAGAAAGAATGGTGATCATATTTGGAAATGGAAAGTTCAATAATAGATTAGATTGGGAGAGGCACTATGAATAAAAAAATGTCTAATTTTGACATGTTGATATATTAAAAACAACAACAAAAAACAAGAAGTCTAGTACAAACTAATTTGCTACTTATAAGACAAGGTGAACAGATAAGCCCATTCTGTTGGAATGCCAGAAGATGCATATGTAAACACCATCTGATTGAGTCTCTATTATCAAGACATTGTGACAGCAGCAGCCTCTGTGCTCCCACAGCATATCTGTCCTCTTCCCAAGCCTGTGATGTGACCAGTTTGCTCACTGAGAGAAAAGCTGCTTTTACAATTTTCCATAAAACCAATAACAATAACCAAACAGAAACAAACCCAAAACTATACAACAGAACAAAACACTGTAAAATGATCTCATCTTACCTCCTCCAACCTTCCCCCTCCACTCAAAAGGTAGCTACGGTGAATATTTCAGAGAATAAATAGCAAATGAAGTACTGTTTTTATTTTACTCCTTACCTAAGTATTTATCTTCTTGACCTGACAGAAGCTCGAGCCAAAACCCAAGATCTTTTTTTTTTTTCCAAAGGACCGTTCCTATCTTTCCTAGATTACTGACTGTAATCTAGGGAGTGTAGGGAGGAAAGGCCACTGTCTCTCTACAACAGAGAGTGAGATTGTTATTGCTTTCATTATATTATCCAGGGAAATAATGCTACCCTCCCTCAGCAGCATTTGATTTGTGGCTCCAGTAACAAGATGCTGAGAAAGAACCAAGTGAAGTAAAGAAAAGGAAGTCCTTTGGCTTCACTTCTCCTCACTGCCTCAAACAGTGGGCCAAGTACATCAGAGAGAAACCTGTTCACACAAAAAGATGATGTAATGTTTTCCTTTCACACTGAATGAGAAAGTAGGAAGAAAAAAGATGAGCTGAAGTTTGTCCTTTAATTTGCTGTGAACTAAGAAGCTCCTTAGGCTGGTCAAATCGTAAGTTGTACCTAGAAGAAATTAAAAATAAAGAGAAAAAAAAGAAGAGAATCAAATCCCACAGACTTTCAACCTATAATAAGCTACCAGAAGTCCATCAGTTACCTCAGAGCATTGGTCCTTTTTAGGTTTTACCTTCTGTTTGTGGAACATGGCAAGGCAGCAACTGGACTGCATGACAAGGTTTAGCCCTCTTCCAGTGACCAAAGAAAACTGCTAAAATTCAGAGTAGAAACAACACTGAGTCATATAAGCTGATCAAAATTTTCTTAAAAATTTGCTTGAGGAAAAAAAAAATGCAGCTGATTCTGAAATAAAAGAGATATGAGTAACAGATAATTCTCAAGATGAATGTTCTTATTCAGTAGTGCTATGGATTTCTTTTTAAGCTCCAGCCTCTACAATGCAACTGCCCCCCATCCTGGTTTCCAAAATTGCAGTAATATATATATATATATATATATTCAGATAGTGTGAAATTCAAGAAAATCCAGACATTGGATTAAAGACTACTGAGAACCTCCAAAAAGATTTTTTTTTTCTTATTAGAAAATAGCTATTTATTCAAACTGCAGTTTTTATATTCTTATATTATTTCAACTTCCTTTGGAACCATAAAGCTTCATATACTGACAAAATTAAATAATCATAGAACAGTTTAGGTTGGAAGGAACCTTAAAGATCATCTAGTTCCAACTCCCCTGCTATGGACAGGGAAACCTTCCACTAGGTCAAGTTTCCCAAACCCCATTCAATCTGGCCTTGAACACTTCCAGCAACAGGGCGTCCACAACTTCTCTGGGCAACCCATTCCGGTGTCACACCATAGTGAATATATTTCTTAGTGAATAACTTCTATATTCACTATTCACTATTTCTATAGTGAATAATTTCTTACAAATCTAAATCTAACCTTTTTTACTTTAAAAAGGTTACTTTTGTCCTATCACTATAATCTTATAAAGAAACAGAAAGCATACCTCGTTTTACTGAAACTATGAGCAAAAGTTTTGTATAAAGAAAATAGGCATCTAATGAAATAAAATCACAACAGTTAAATTCTACCACCAATTGATGTATAGAGAGGTGAGAAAGGGGCTGAATATTTTTTACATAGAAACAAATACATTACTCTAACAAAGTTGCTGAGGTGCGCTTATTCCATGGAGAGATCCTTAGCCTGAGCAGTGAAGATTACAACACCTGGAACTCATTTGCAGTGATTAAATATCTGTGTTGTTACGCAGAAGTGAAATCCAATTCCATGAACTGTTGCAAAAATTTTCAAAAAAACTCAGATTTATTCTTGGAAAGACAAGGAAGCAAAGTGCTCAAAGACTGACAGACTGAAAGTGATGAAAACATGAAAGGTAATCTCCAAGTTTTATTGCCAGATGTTTTTGAATTAAAGGGTTCCAGACAGTATGCCAGACAAGTAGTTATTGAAGGGCAAGAAGAGCTTAGTAGTTTGTTCCTATCCTTACAAAGTCTAAGCCTTGGTTTTCTCTCTGATCTTTGCATTATTATTTTGGTAGGTTGCTTGATTAATTTTTTAATAATACATGTATCCAAACAACTCGGAAGTCTTTCCCAAGCTCTTTTGTGCTGGGCTTCTCTTCTAGTTTTCATACTGTTCAGTTGTGAGTCACGTTTCAGAAAAAATAAAAGCCTCTGATGTTTTCTGGACATTGCCTGCATTTCTGATTGATACAGTTTGTGTTCCATTTCAAAGTCAGAACTAGGCTGGAATAAGTCATCACTGCCATCAAAAAACGAGTAAATGGAAAAGCTCAGTCATAACATTGAGATAAGAACATTAAATTAGCATAATGATTAACTATATTTTCCTAGCAGCTATATATCAACACATAAGCATCCAAGATCCCAGCTTAATTTGCTTTCTTTGCATCTGTCTTTACTTGCTAGACCACTCAGGATACTCAGCCTCCTGACCTAGAAGTCTGGAACGGGGAGCAGAAGATACCCCCCACAGTTCAGGTGGAAACAGTTAGAGACCTGCTATCTGGACTAGCTACTTGGACTATCACAAGTCCATGGGGCCACATGGGATTCACCCAAGGGTGCTGAGTGAGTTGGCAGATGCGATTTCTGGCCTTTCTTTCCAAACAAAGCCCTGAGAGTTCTTTAAATCTGTAAAAGCAGAGACAAAATTAACCTTGGCAACAATTCACCAAGCCATATATTCCTGGACAACAAAATCTGCCTGAAAAAGCTGATAGAAGAGTATCATTTGATGATGATGAAGTTCACTTCACTGTCTTGGATGGATCTAACTTCCGCATGGATGATAACTACTCTCTCATGCATACAAGCAAGCAAATAAAAATAGCTAATTGAGCTATTTCCTCTACAGAAGGGAAAAAAAGAATTATAGCTATTTTTATCTGTGATAGCAGAGTACCTTCTGATTACTTAGAAAAATTTGGGTCATGAAATTTGTCTGAAAAGAGGAACTACATTACAGCAAAAATACCTGAAAACATATTGAACTTTAAGTATGAAGATAGACCCATTGTCATCAAGTAAAGCATTCAGATGCTCAAATGATCTTTTAAAATAATCTATAATCTACCAAGCTACCATCTCTATAGCTAGCAACCAATTTTAAAAAGCTGAAGAAATATTTATCATTTTATTTGAAGTATTGAAGAGGAAAACAACAACAACAACAAAACCTGAAAAAAAGGGAGTTTTCTGAAAAAGCAGCAGAATTTTCTACTCACTGCAGACAAGTTATAAGGATACTGTCATGTCAGGACTGTTCCCAGAGTTCAAGAATGCATTGGAAATATCATCTATAATGTCTGTATATTTAGAGGCTCGCAAGTGAATCTTACACTTGTTAAGATTTGCAGTCAACTCTTGCCCTTAGACTGCTGCTGGTCTTTGCAATATAATTGAATAACTCTACCTTTTTGCTACTCCTGGAGATCACTCAATTTTTTGCTAGATGCTCAGCAACTGCTAGGATGAAAGCCTTGAGCAACACAATAGGTAAGTGAAGCATTAACACAGGATTGTGAAGCTGCCCTTTTTTTTTTTTTTTTTTTTTCTTAAAAAAAAAAAAAAGTTATTTTGCTAGGGCCTTGTGTATGAAAGTACTTTGGTTTCTTCACAACACAAACAACATCTAGGTCTCATGGTGTTTTCTGAAACCTAACCTGGAATATTCTTTTGATTTCATCATGAGGGTGAAGAACAACTTCCAGTAGACCAAAATAATATCTATACAATTTATATTTTCATGACATAATTCAAAACATTACTTTTCAAGACATAATAGTTATACCTTACAAAAACACAAAACCTTTGCCTGCCTAGTATAATAATTTGGAGACTGGAAGCTGAGAGAACAAACTGGCCTGGTACAAGAGCCCCACTGCAATGCCTTATTCTGCTTCCTATATTGTCATTGTTATATTCACTCATGAACGTGGCATATTCTGTGGTTCTCTGAGAGAAAACGTATTCTTTCCCACTTTCACATCATTTATGGATATGTCCTTTTGGGGAGAACTTGTGAATTGCTGGAAGATTCTCAGCACTCATAAAATTTAGACAGCATCCTACTTCAAACTACAGGCTATAGAAAAACTGTGTGTTAAACTACATCCCAGACAGATGTGTTTTAAAAATGGAAATACATAGATTTTAGTGTTTAATGTGGGAACCAATCTGCATAAGCTATTTATTCTAGGAGGGTGAGGAAGGTAAATAAACAACAACAACAACAGCAACAACAACAAAAAACAAACAAGTAAATAAATAAATAAATCAGTTTTAGACCCGTTCCAAGTTTCAGTGATCAAAACCAGTCATAGAATACTCATTACACTTAGGGGGAACATGATAGGGAATGATGCCATTGCAGGTGGGCTACAATGGGTTGATGACAGACCATTTTATCAGGAAGTGGAAGTGGATAAAGCTTTCTTGAAATACCTAGAAGACACTTCATAACTGCAAACCCTGTTTCTTAAATGAGATTTTAACCACAGTGATATTTGCTGGAATAAGGCCATCTCTGGACACAGGGAATCCAGAAGAATTATGGAGTATATCAAGAGCAATTTTTTTTCATCTTGTGGAGATACATTCCAGTATGCCTACCTGCTAATCACATATAAGAATTAATGGGTTGGGAATGTAAAGGGTAGTCTTGATAAACTGAGCAGAAGACAGTAGATTTTAAGATTCTGAGAGTCATGAGGAAGTCAAGTAACTGAAAAATTATTAAGCTAAAGGTTACTCTCCTGAAGTCCATGTTCAGGAAACTGACAAATAGAATCACATAGGAGACTGCCTTGAAGGACAAAGGGGCACAAGAAAGCTGTTTGGCAATGACAGTCTCAAGGTACAAGAATTGTCCATTATAATATGTGAAAAGTCAAGCACAGAAAGCCAGTTTGTCTGAATGGGGAACTCCTGAATGAGCTCAAATGGAAAAAGGAAGTGTGTAGAGTATGGGAGCAGTGTTGAGCTATCCAGAAAGGTTATAAAAAGATTTCCATTTCCAGACTATTCACAAGTAAAAGTAGGAAAATTTACTCAGATGGCAGGAGATGCAAAAGTCAGTAAAAACCCACTTGTAAGAAAGCAAAAGAAAGTCTAAACATGGGCCCATTGCCAAAACAGAAGTTAATAACAGAAGACAAGAAATGGATGAGGTACATGATGTCTTTTTTTGCTTTGGTTCAAATTGCAGAGTTTGCTTTCTATTCTGCCTCCTAAGTCAACCACACAGGAAATGAGAATTATTTAAATACCAAAATATGTTAGATCTATAGACCCATGGGACCAGACTGAACAGGTTGCTGAGAGAACCACCAAGTTTCATTGAGACACCATCTTCTGCAATCTCTGAGTGGACTGGCAAATGTCAGAGCTCTCTAAGAACTGGAAACAGACTGAAGTCTAACCTGTTTGCAGAAAGAGCAGATACAGGCAGAGAACTATAAGATAATAAGCCTAATGCATGAAGCAGGGAAGAAGTAACAGACATAATTTGCAGGAAGGGAATTTCCAACTAGAAGGTTGGAAGAAGGCTAGGAAGAAGTCTCCCCACAGACGGTTGTCAAACACTGAAGCAGAGACATAGAAGAATCTTCACCCCTGAAGATATTCAAAATGCAACTGGATGAGGTTTTGATTTAACTTCATATATAGGCCACATATCACAGGGCATTAAGACCAGATGAGCTCCAAATATCACAGTATTTTGTGATTCTAAGATGCCAGAATATTTCATTAAACTGGCACAAATTACATTAGTAATAAAAGTGAAAATAGAAGATGTTTATTTGCTTTGCAATGATAAATTTATTTTTTCAGAAGACCAGAAGTCTTAAAAAATGTTAATGGTGTGATATTTTGAATAAAGTTAAAAGAACTTAAAACAGGAAAATATTGAACTTCCTTTTCAAAAGTTGTATATATTCCCTGTGTTGCAGTATAATTCTTCTGATGTTCACTCTATTGGTGAAAGCAGAAAATGTACTGTCATGTTAATAAAAGTAACCTAAGCATCTCAGAAAACTGAGGAAACCCCACTCTTTTCCTTTAGAAACTTAGTTATAGGTAGCATTTACCCCAACAGTTTTAGAGCATCTAGGAAAATAAAATATTTGGAAGGAACTCTAATGTGATGGTACAAAGGAATTTGAGATCTGGATGCCAGCTCATTTGTGTGCCTTTGAAAATTTGACCATTTTTCCTTTTATTTTTTTTCCCAGTACAAAGGGCATTTCACAATGGAGAAAAAGTATCCTAAATTATGTAGCCAAACTGTTGCAAGTGGCACTGCTTCATCTGTCATTTGCTCTATCAGTTGGCATTCCTGCAGAAAAAAAGAAGTCTTAGTGCCATGAGATGAGTAAGAAATTGGGTCCAATATAGTATGCTAGCAGACTGATTTTCTCTCTCACACGCCTTCATATTGAGTGGGATGTGACTGCCAAACCAAACCCAGTAGAAATAGTGGATTTGAATGTTAGCAGGATGGGAGTTTAGTAGTGAGGGTGGGGTTTAACAACATCATTAAAGTTGCCTGCAGTTCTAAATATATTTCAAATTATGAATATGCAGTTCAAGGATTTGGGGCATTTTACTCCTTTCTCCCCCCCCCCCCCCCCCCCCTTTTTTTTTTTTTAAAAAAAAAAATCTTTTCATTCTTATTTATGAAGATAATATCAATACAGTAAATACTGGAGAGGTAAAGAGAGGTAAAATGGATTTAAAAATGAGTTACATAGTTCCATTCACTGAAACTGCACCTCTTAATTAGATGTTACATTTACATTTATAACTACTGCATTTATAGTAGTTTTCGATTCATAAATATACACTTTTAATTGCTATACTCTTCTGATACTTAAAATATTACCCTCTTGCTAAATGTTGACAGCTGAAAATGGACCAGGTTCAATAATCTGCAAATCTCTTGGAAAATGTTGACAAATAAGTACTCAGACACCTGAAGAAACTAAATTTTTCACAAACAACGCTTTCCCATTTCACATACTGGGGATCTTGTTATGATATTAAAGCATTAGAAGAACAATGGTATGAAAAGAAAGAAAACTTGGAATTTCCCATTCTCCCCATCAAATAAACTATTAAAAAATCTCACTGTATGTACTGGGGTATTTTAACCTCAGCTGAGCTATAACAGCCTAAGTATTTAATGTGCCACAGCCATTTTGTTCCTTTCCCGCACCCCTGCTCTCTCTTGCTTGCCCCATCGGGAGGGAAGGGAGGCCTTGGGAGGTGAGGCTGGTGCCTGCTATGAAGGCCTGCTGAGCCTACCACAAATTAATAACTTCCTCATCCCTCTGCTATCAATTACAGCACTTCCATGAAACCCATCAATTCACCAAGAAGTCTAAGTCCTTGCCCCGAGGCATTTATTCCCTATAAAACAGGCATTATGTTTACTAATTCCTTCCCATGAACACACACTAGTCTTGTTCCAAAGTATATTTAAAGTGCAGCTTTGAAAGAAAGGGACATCCTCCACCAGTATATCAGGACTAATGAGAGGCACTTCTCCTAGAAGCCAGAGGATGACAGAGGTTACTTCAGGCAGACAGTCTTCAAGGCTAACTCCTGTGATGCAAGTACTCTTAGCTCTATCCCAATTGAGAAAAGGGTTGCACAGGCAGTCTGTCCTTACAGTAGTTGTATTTACCAAAAAAATCTGGTCTGGTCTGGTCTTCCCTCTCCCCCTCCCCCCCCACCACTCCTCCTCATCGCCAGTTGAATTCTTTCTCCAAATTTGCAAATCGTTTCAGGCTTCAGAAAATGGACCATGTGCCAAATGGCGTGCCCACACAAAACTTCCACTCAGGCCTGTTTAAAAAGCCCACCCCATTTGTATTCACCAAGAATAGTGTGTGTCCTCTCACGGGGCTGGGGTGCCGTCACTCCAGAGTTAGTCTTTCAGCTGGCAATAAATCAACTCTGCTGACTTGGAGGCAACTACTCTTATTCACCTCAGCTAAGGAACTGTTCCCAGTGCCAAAATGTCGATCTGATGAGTTAGTATCTATTTCCCTAAAATTCCTTCTGGGCATTGATTCTTTTCACCTTCCCTCTGGTTACTGCTGCGCAAAGCTGTTAGGTTATGTGAAATGATGCAGGCTAATTTTAACAGTGAACATAGTGACTCTTTATATCAGCTTTTGTGGGTAAAGTAAATGGTGATCATTCAGCATGAAAGGATGGTGTATAAATAATGACAGATAATAAATATGTCTGACTGATCACTATTTTCATAAGCCACTGTCAGTAATACTAAGATTATTTTGTTAAAATAAACTTAATATAGAGTGAACCCTAACTACACTTTCTCTGCAAAATTTCTTTAGATATTTGATTAATGCCAATATTTGACACTGTAGTACAAAAGTTACCCATAATTTTAAAAATTATGGATCAGTCACAGATATATCTTATTTCAGCTGAACTTTAGTACACCTTAAAGTGATTTGTTTTGTGTATATGTATGAGATAAAATTAATATCAATCTTTTTACCAAAAAAATGGGGGGTGGGGCTTGGCCTCCTTCAGCATGTCTTCTGAGGTCACTTATCTTGAGTTAGGATAATTCCTATGTAGATATTAGGTTAAATTTTTCATAGTTCTAGTGCTAACAGAATAGTGAATGTTCTTTTTTAGTTTATGTCTTTCCTTCCCCTTCACTGCCCACAGGATTAATATCCACTTTCTTTTCTTCAGCCTCCCTCTACACCAGAAACAAGTCTTTATTTTATAAAGTACTAAAAGTGTTTAACTAGTCACTACTTCTAGAAGTCTAAGCCAGGTTAAGGGATCTATGTGATACTAACCAGAACTAGAGTTTAAAGTGGATGAGCCTAACTGGATATCAGTGACAAAATTTTGATTTCCATGACATTTTTTTCTTTAAGTATTTGTTATGATTATTTCATTTTGAAAGTCAAAAAAAAAAATCATTTTGAAAGTCAACAATATTTTCCCAGATTAGCTTATGGAGTTATTCTCACTACACAACTCCCCAAAGCAGTAAAACAATGCACTTGTGAGATAAATTTTGCATGTTAAAGGGTTAACTCTGGTGTCCTCAGATAAAGTCCTGTGCTTTGAGTCAGAATTTTGCTTTAGTAAGTACTACAGGAATGAACAAATTCTGCTCCTTACCTTGCTATTATAAGAGTCCTTTTGAGTTTTTTTTTTTTGGTTTTTATTTTTTATTTTTTTTTGTTTTGTGTGTGTGTGTGTGTGTGTGTGTGTTAATCTAATAGGTCTTTGGTTAAACTATAGAGCAATAACCGTTTTTATGTTTTGTGTTATACTGTGGAAACATTAGCAGATGAAATAAAAGTAAATTTGGCTTTCTAGTACTTAGAAGTATTCACTTTGAACTGTAAATTATTTATGATACTCAAAGAAACACTTTGCAAATAACAGGAAAGCATCAGAAATCAAACACAGATTTTAGTATTTAGTCTTGTCTTGCCGTTGTTAACCATTTCAGTTCCACAGCAATAAATCAAAGCTGCCTTTTAGACACCTCTCCTAAAGGAATTAGAAATCATCAGAAATAAATGAAGCTGTCTGCAAGTGACAGCTATAAAGGGAAACCGAGAGAAAGAGGAAGGTTAAAAAAAAAAAAAAAAAAAAAAAAAAAAAAAAAGGTGCTTCTGTGAGCAGATGATAAAACAGATGCTGTAAAGCAACAAGAGGATTGCACTATTTCTTCTCCAGAATTGACGATCATTTGATAAACAGCTAGTCATGCTCCTGGAAAACATTGTCCATCAGTGCATATCAGTACAAATTAATGATGACATGTCCTGATTAAACTTGCTGTGCTGTGAAATGCAATGTATTATCTGCATGGCAGTAAATGAACAAACACTTGCAGGGAGTGAATGAATAAGCAAAGCCACACATCGCAGGTTAGGTCCCAAGTCCTAGCTGCTTTTGATGAGTAGATGTTTTATTGACAAAATCAGCCTTATACTGTAGATTTTGCAGGCTGCAGCTTTTGGTTTTGTTCATTAAGAGACATCTTCATAATGTTCTTTCTCTAAAAGTAGACTATGTCAAATTTCAAAGATTTCAGTCAAGTTTTTGTATCCCTTTCTTTTGTGTGCTCTTCCTTTCAGCTTGTATGTTGCGCACATCAATAAGAAGTCTATCTTTGAAATTAACTGAATGCTACAAGTGTAGTAGGGGAAAGTTCACAACATGGCCCAATAGTAACTTTGCCTGAGTAAAAGCTAAGTGATTTCCCAGTAAGGATTTGTTAGATCACCTAGGGGGTCAGTTTTTCGAGTTAAAGCCAAATAATATTATACCTAAGATTTCAATGTAATTGGGAAAAAAAAAAAAAAAAAAAGGAGTAAAAAAAGAAAAAAGGAATAAAAAAGAAGAAAGGGAAGAAGAAAGAAGGAAGAAAAAAGAGGAAGAAAAAAGAAAAAAGAAAAAGAAAAAGAAAAAGAAAAAGAAAAAGAAAAAGAAAAA